>NC_049234.1:18149016-18449968 GCF_011100685.1 Canis lupus familiaris | reverse complement strand
TATTTTTCTCTATCATTGAACTTTTCGTAGTAAATATGTATCTTGTCTTGAATTTCCAAAAAATAGGGATTCATGTGCAAATACTTTATTGAAGAAGAGCTGTCAAGAAAGAACTTGGAAGGAAATGAGATCATTCTTTCTCAGAAAGAACTTAGAAGGAAAAAGGAAGCAGAATAGCAAAGAGGAAGAAACTGAGCCAGAATGTCAAGCTTCAGCCTCATCCCATGGGAAGTTTTGGAGCAACACAGAGTAAGCCCTACCTCCACATCAGGAAGCCAGCTCTTTGTATGGACAGAGTCAGCCCTTGGTGATCAACTACTCCCAGGAGTGTGCATAAGTAACCTCCTGAGCAAAGGGGTTCCCTTGGGCTTAGGGCACTTCATTGGAGAGGGGAGCAGTTTTGTCAAGAGAAACCAACATTCATGGCAGCTGTGGGGAAAATGTACCAGACTGAAAAGGAGATCTGTGTAGGACACCCAGGCTTCTGCAGTCTCTACTTTGCACTGTTTAAAATTCTTGCATTAAATTCACTACATCCAGGGGAACCTGGGTGGCTCCGTGGTTGAGTGTCTGTCTGCCTTTGGCTCAGATCATGATCCTGAGATCCTGAGATTGAGTCCTACATCGGGCTCCCTCCAGGGAGCCTGCTTCTCCCTCTGCCTATGTCTCTGCATCTCTCTCTGTGTCACTCATGAATAAATAAAATATATTTTTTAAAGATTTATTTATTTATTCATGAGAGACAGAGAGAGAGAGAGAGAGAGAGGCAGAGACATAGGCAGAGAGAGAAGCAGGCTCCACGCAGGGAGCCCAATGCAGAAATCGATCCCAGATCCTGGGATCACGACCTGGGCTGAAGACAGATGCCCAACTGCTGAGTCAACCAGGCGTCCCAAAAAAAGTCTTTAAAAAAAATTTACTACATCCAGACACAGGTTCTTTAGAATTCTTTTTTGGTCTTAAGAACACATGAGTGGGAATTACATCCCTCCATACCCCCTAAAATTGATTCTAAGACCATAGCTGAGACTCATCATCTCTCTCATCCATCATCCTTATTAGATCCTCCTCTTCCTCTGACAGTAACTTACTTCTGGTGGTATAGATGTCTTGCCTAGTGGTCTGACCTATTCCCAAGGAGCCTGATCTCATGGCTAGCAAAGTTGTTTCCCTTTCTCACAAACTATCATGAGAGTACTCGATGCCCAGTGGGTCATCTGGCTGACAAACATACTCCCTCCTTTTCCTCACTATGTAGCAGCATCCCTACTTCCCCCAAACAATCAGGGTCAGTAGCCTGGCCTTTACAGTGACTACCTGTTTTGCCTACTAGCCTGCTGGCATAAAAATCCTAAGTGACCAATAGCAGCCATAGTTTTAAGTTTAGTGGGACTCTGGTGCCCCTGGGGAAAGTGTGAGACCTACAGAGCCTAAAGTTGCTAGGAGAGAAGCAGACTGTTCTAGTGGGACATCGAGAATGACAGTGAATGAAATCATTCCTCCCTCTACCACATACTTCGGCTCCCTGCTTACTACTTATCAAAATCTTTTAATATCCATTATTTTAAGGTACATACAGAAAAATGGTATTATCTTCCAAGCTGGCATCTCTGCCACTGCTTCAAGCGACACCTACTTTTACCCACACCTACTTTCCCATACAGTTGGTCCCTTAGTCTGAGGCAGTATCAGTCATTGCTCAGAAGCATCCCAGGGTGTTAGGGTGGGGATAACCATCAGAGCAGAGCTTGAGCCATTAGCACCTAGCACTCCCAGCAGCTGGAAGATAGATACAATGGCCCAGTAAAATAGATCTGAGCAAGAAACCAAGAAGTATATGACTTCTATAATTAGAAAAATAGCAAAAAAGCTTTAAAAATATTTTATATTCAGCTATATTTTTAGAATGCTGTACATCTAAAATGCTTTAAAGTGTAAAGGTGTTTATTGTCCTCATTTATTAATTCATTTATTTATATCATCATGGACTTACAGATATTTTATACTTTGGGTGATAATTCAAATAAATTATCTCTTTTTCTCAAATTGTTCTACCTTTGGCCACCAGGAGCTTTTCAGTTGGTTCCTGTGCTTCTTTGGAATACCACCATACATGTGGGTGCTTACTTCAGTTTTTTTCAGTGAGCATATGTATTTTTATTGAGATATGATTCATATAACAAACAAAATTTACCATTTTGAAGTGTACACTTGTGTAGTTTTTAGTATATTCACTCTATTGTGCAACTATCATTTCTAATTCCAAAACATTCCATTACCTCCAAAATAAATTCTATAACTATTGACAAGCCAATATTCTCCCTTCCCCCAGGTCCCGGCAACCAGTAATCTATGGATTTGCCAATTCTGGCCATTTTATATAAATGGAAGCAAACACAAAGTGGCCTTTTGTATCTAACTTCCTTTACTTAGCATTATGTTTTCCAGATTCACCCATAGTGCACCATGTATCAGGACTTCATTCCTTTTTATGGCTCAGTAATATTCTATTGTATGATGTATCATATTTTGTTTACCCACTCAGCCTCCAGTGGACATTTATGTTATCTCTACTTTTGAGCTAATATGAAAAACACTGCTATGAACATTTTTGTGCAGGTTTTTGTTTGTGCATTTCTTTTCAACTCTCTTGGGTGTATACCTAGGAGAGGAACTTCTTGGCCACCTAGTATTTCTATGTTTAATTTTTGAGGAACTAGAATATAAATTTAAGTCCATGAAACATCATTATTCAGCACTATTTTCTCACTGTCATGTATCATTTATAACTTTCTTGCCAAAGAGAATTTGAGATGGTTCAGATTAGAAATGTAAAATACACATCTTTAAATGTTTATTTATTTATTTGAGAGACACAGAGAGATAGCAGGAAATAGCAGAAGTAGGGAAGAGAGGGAGAAGAAACAGGCTCCACGCTGAGCAGGGAGCCTGACATGGGGCCTGATCCCAAGACTCTAGGATCATGACCTGAGCCAAAGGTAGACACTTAACCAACTGAGCCACCCAGATGCCTCTCAATATTATAGTCATTTTAAAAATTATTGTAGTAAAAATATCACAAGATATGTAATATATGCATAAGTCTTTCTTACTCTTTTGGGGCTATGGGTCCTTTTGAGACTCAAATGGAAGCCATGGAGCTAGCTTAAGGGAATCTGATATTCAAGATTGGGAGGCCCTTATATCTTGAACATGGGATAAGATGGATTCAGTAAATGAGTATTACATTTGATTTGGAAGTTTCCAGGAGCTAGAGAGCTCCTCCCACAATAGAAAGGAGATCCCACCTAGTGTCCCTAGCTCCTTGTTTCACAGCTGTCACCCAACTATAACTTTACCCTACAATTTAGCAGAGCAGAAAGCAGAAATACAACTGCATAATTTAAAACTGATCTTAGGAAATCTCTACTCTTAAAAGTTCATGGGCACAAACCAGTCTCAGAAACCTAAGATTAACTGGCCCAGTTCCCTGCCTGGAGTCTGCCTGCCTCCATGCTGCAAAGATTAGCTTACTCACACCATCTGGAATGTTCCCTGCCACATCCCAGTTTAGAGTCTATGTGGACCTGCTCACCAGTCCCAGAGAGGAGGAGGTTCTTCCTTTCCATGGTACCTAACCTAAATTATTTCCTATTACTGAATTGACCTCTTCTCAGAACTGACAATTCTTTCAGGGTATATTCTGGCACAATGATCCAGACAAGACAATCTCAACTGTCAACAATTTCTTTTCCCATCAGACTTACTTAGTTTTAAATTCCATTGCATTGAAACACTGACATCCAGTCATTTGTTGACCCTGGTTGGCACCAGTCAATAAAAGCCACTTATGCACATCAATGTCCAATTCTACATTCAGTGACATCATGTTGTTTAGTTTTAAATGGACCATTGCAGAAGTAGTTACACCATGGGAATTGGCAAACATTACACATCAGGGCTTTTTCCCCCCAAAGAGCCAACTGTTAAATCCTTACCAGCATACCACGACTGACACCCTAATCCTACACACCAAATCTTACCCAGTTATTCCTTTTACGCAATGCTCCATCTAGCACCGTGCCTAAATATTTCACAAACACATACTTCAGGACTGTCTCCATTTCACAGATAAGAAAAGAGATTTAGAAACACTAAGCGTCCAAAGTTACACAGCTAGTAAGTAGCATATGTGAAACTCAAACTTAGGTCTTTTTGAGCTCCAAATCTACATATATGTGTGCATGATTTATACAGTAATGTTCTTAAAACCACTCACTAGTATGGTATGAAAAACATTACATATATCTATATAAACTTGTGCATTTGCGTCCTATACCTAGGCTGAAACACAACAAAAAAAATAAGTTAGAAAAGAATATTTCTTTGATGGTAGTTGCTAGAACAAGGCAGCTCTACTGATCTTGCAAATTAATTTGGGAAAAATTTTTTATCGTAAATCCCTTTTTGCATGCTATCCCTCATCACCTGAGGGATTTAAAGACTAATCTGAAATTATCTCATTTCATATGAATTTCTTCTTATTCCCTCCTCCTCGATTTATAGCTCCCCTTTATACCACTGTTTTAGGCTCTTTTATTCAAGGATCATTTTCAGTGTTGATTTGTGTCTTTTTCACTATACTGTGAGCACCCAGGTGATACTCATCCTGTTCCCTTTCAGTTCCTAGAACAGCACTGTGCATAGTCACGTCTCAATAGATAGTTGCTGAAATGAAATGAATTCATCTCAAAATGACCCCAAAGAGCTGATATTTGTTTTCATTTGTTTTATGACCATCCCTTTCACCTTGTCACAATGACAACCTATTGCTTCCATATTCAATACTCACCTTTTTTTCTAAAGTCATAACACCCTGTAAGTTTTAGCATCAAATCACATATAGGGCAGAAATGCTATTCAAGACACTGGGCACTCTGTCTACTTGCTATAACATGTAGCACAACCCAAGAGTTTCTGTCAAGTATTACTTTACTATTTCCCTGAAGAGAGTTACACAGTTTATACTTCCTCTAAACAATTGCACAGAAGTGTCCCACACTCAGGAGAATTTGTATTATGGAAATATTTTATCTCCTCTGTCTAAAATTATATATTGCTAACATGTGAGTCTATAAATCATAGAAGGTCAGAAAGAAGCATTATTAATATATGTTTTAGTATATTCTAAGTCTTAGCAGTTGAGTCAAAGAAACTGTATTTGCCAATAACCTTAGCCATCAATGTTCTTGTCTCTAAAGATCCCTGAAGCATCAATCATTATATTCCACCACTGGACCTTCTTACCTCCAAATATATTGTGTGTTGCCATATTTTGTTTTCAGGCCCCCTAGGATTGGAGGGTATAAGGTTCTCTACAAAAGTACTCAGTATATCATTAATCTGAATGTCTTGATACTTGTCATAAGGAACAAAATTGTTTTCTTTTCAATTTCAGCCGGTTAATCTTACCTAGAAGCCTTTGTACCAACCTACATCATTTTTCTCCCATCTCAACCTTCAAAGGGACTTCTGTTGTTGTTAGACTTTTATACTTTGTAGCCCTTACTCATAAATCATCTACTTAGGCCCATAATCATTTAATTTTCCTCTTCAGTTAACTCTCTCTAGGTAGTATAAATCAGATTATTACATTATGTATTTGTATAATTTTCCCAAAGCAAGTCAAAGAATTTCTTACAAACATGATCCCATGAACCATTCTCACAGCTCTAGATAGAAGATGTGAGGGAAAATAGATATGTTTAGTTATGGAGTAAAGTGAGCCATGGAACATTTCAATGACGCTAAATAGTATCCTATATAAACCAAACTGGCTAAATCTTAGAATATCAGGCTACTACACATGTTTCTATGGACAAGAGCATATGCATTCTGTTACTCTTGAGAATACGGTTTCCTGCGTGATTTCATAGAGCAGCACAAAAACACCATTTGCTCTGGTTCCTTTAGAAATAACTTGCTACAAGCCTCCAGCAAGTGGTTCCATGATGTATATTTGTTGGGATTGATCCCGGCCATTCTGGCCTCTTGACTGCCATCCTGGTTCTAGTTCAGGCTGAACAATGCTACACATCTTGAGATACGCAATAGAGAGAAATGGTTAAGAGCATTGGCTTTGCTCTTGGATATGAAACTCGGTTCCACTACTTGAACACATTCCTTCAAGCTCTTATCTTGCTGTTTCCTCATCGGCAAAAGGAAGGTTAGTGATGGTCCTCATAGGATTTCTGTGAAGGTGGAATGATAGAACACATGTCAAACCCCTGGCACTGTGTCTAGCCCAGTACCTGTTAAGGAACGTTGGCTATAATTACGATGATGATTATTTTTCTTATCACCAGCACTGCCCTAGCAAAACTGCTAATCTGCCAACAGTTACTGCATTGGGCAAATCCTACTTGTGTCCTGGAGAAGTATATGTAACCAGTTTTGTGCATTTTCTTCTCCCTTCCCTTCTCCCTATCCACAACTCACTTCTTTCCTTAATTTAACTCCAGAGAAAAAGACTTTAGCATCCAGATTTCCTCACCTCTAATCCAATACCCTAATTCTCCAGAATAAGGCCTAGGCATCTAACAGAGTAATCCAGGGATTTAAAAAAGAAAGAATCCTTTTTAAGAAGCAAAACATGGATTTGGATGAAATCTGGCTATCATAGCCTATGAACGTCCCTCAGGGCTGCTTTAAAAGAAACTACTTTTTGCCTTGCAGTACACAGACACCTGGGATTCTTTCAGCAAATTAGCAACGATGACTTTCTATTTTCTATCTCCTTGCCCTCACTAAAATCTGCTACTTGTCCTTGGAGGCCATTGACAAGACATGAGAAACACCTTATGGTCCAGACCATCTCATTTCCAAGTGCTTATTTCATGTAGTCCTGTACTTTTTGTGAACTAGATGGAACCACACAAAGCTTACAGATTTGCATTTCTAATTGAGTTACTCAAAATAAATTCACCATTATAACCTGATGTAAGGTATGAATTTATCATTCAAAGAGAAAAAACTAAAACAAACCAGCAAACAAAGACTTATAGTTTAACTGTAAGTGGGTTAGCAGCTCAACCAGGGCAACTGAGACAGTTAGGAGACCGAAGGACCCAAGGAGAGAAAAAGCTGATTTTTTTCCTCTGCTCCCTTTCCTGCTTCTGTTCTCACTAGGACCTGTACCTCTGTATAGCCTTAATGTATATCCTCATTGTAAGGGACAGGAAGTTAGTGATTGCTCTGGAGTCTTCCAGCACATTAGATTACACCTTATCTCAGGAATGGATGGGCAAAGCCAGCATGTCATATTCCAGGACACTGGTGCTCACTAGATGTCAACGTCAAGACCTCCTGGCTCCAGGGAATGAATGACTTATGACAGACACCTGGACCCTGTACCTGTTCAGAGCAGTTCCTAGAAGCCTAAGAGGACATATGCACCAGACCACAATCATCAATAAAAATCCCAAAGTTGAGACTCATGCCCCTTGCCTTTCTGAGTCTCTGAGACCCTCCATCTGTATCTGCTCTCTCTCTCTCTCTGTACCTTCAGTAAACTCTGCTCTCACTTCCTGTTGGCTTGCATTCGATTTCCAACCTGAGTGAAGCCAAGGACCTTCTTGACTGGTCCTGCAGGACCGCCCCCTCTGGGTCCTTGGATGTGCCCTGACTGCACCACAGTGATGGTGATAAAAAATAATGATAATGATAACAATATTCCTTAGCAAGTATCATGAGAGACATAGTGCAGGATGCTCCACATGCATTTTCTTATTTCATCCCTGTCTGAAATGCTCCTGCAGGCATAATTCAGAAAACAATGTTACTCAGTCTCCATTGAGTGGCATTCAGGCACCTTTCAGAGGTTATTAATCCCTGTCCAGAGATTGTCTTCACTCTCAGAGGCCAAAGTTAGCTTGTCAAATTAAAAGGGGCAGGAGAATCAAAGATTCATTGTCTAGTTTCCCGTATATTTAAGCAAATAGAAGATCAAAACTTCCTTTAATGACTCAGGTTTTAACTCCAAAATCCAACATGGGAAAAAAAACAACTGGATTCTATTATGTCTTCTAGCTCAAAGTCTTCACTAAAATTCCAATTGGCTACAGTCTAAATGTGGGTTTCCTCATCCTGTTTCTAGTTAAACATCTATGCAATATAAAGATGGAAATGTCTGGATATTGAGTCAGGGGCTGATTTAAAAGTAAAAAGCCATGAGAGGAATGGCCACTTATTGGATAAAAGGTTGAACTATAACAGGGTTCACAACAGGGACAATATTGCTCCCCCGGGGAGCATCTGACAATGTCTGCAGGCATTTTTGGTTGTTAGAACTCAGAGCAGGGGGGACTGCTGGCATCTAGTGGGTACAGAACAGTGATGCAACTAAATATGCTCAATATAGAATGCATAGAACAGTCTCAAAGAATTCTCCAATCTAGATTGTCAATCCTAGCCTAGAAAAATGTAAAGTTCCTTCCCACAAGTATATTCCAATTCTCTAAAACTCCTCCAAAGAGACAGTTATACACCTCTCCTCCATTGTAACCAACTCTGCACTTTCACTCTTTTTCAGGCAAGGATTACTATGGATCAAGTGAAAAATGGGCAGGAGGTGGGGAGGAGTGGTGAGAATCAGTCTTTCTTTCTGGGTGGATGTGAAGTGTCCAACGGGGAAAGTCAAAGGTTGGAATTAAGTAGATCTTGAAGAGATAGGGAGAGAATACAGGACTGGCCCTAGAGAACACGGTGAACTTTGTGTCCCTATCCCCTCCATCTGACCCCAGTTCCTTTTATCTGGCTGCTTTCTCTTCCTGGCATGTCACTCTCAGTTTTTGCTGTAGGGTGTTCCCCTTGCAGAGGCTACTAAATACCGATCTCCTCAATGCTCTTTTAATCAAAGAAACCAATCTTCTATTGGATAATATTTGTCCAGAATGTGTCCCATATGAAAGGAGGACAAAAATCAAGACGGGGCAGGTTTTTATCCAAACCTAAGCTAAATGTTTACATGCACTATCACAATAGAAGCAAGACAGGTACCCTCAGCCTTGATCTATGGTGAAGTGCCTGACATGCCATACAACTAAGTAACTGACCTAAGATCATATGGTTAACCAGTGGTAAAGGTGAATTCAGATCTTTCTGTTCCTAAAGCCATGCCTGCCCTTTTCACTTTAACACATAGCTTCTCAGGTCACATTTTGCCTTCTCTCTATGAACTGGTGCATGCATCTAGAAATCTCTGAAGGGCTCATCATATGGTAGTAATTATAAACATACAACCATTTTGGCTTGACACATCTTCCAGTGGGTAGGTTCATCAATGCCCATTAATCGGGTCAAGTAGGCATGACATTCAACCACCTATACCTAGGTATCATAGGTGTATCATATGTAGATATGTAGTATCTAAAGTATCATACCTAGAAGGACTTTGAATAATTCAAGCATACAAGTCTTCCTAAGACCAACTGCTCTATATGTTGGCAAATTGAACTCCAATTAATAAATAAAAAAATAAAATTTAAATTAAAAAAGACCAACTGCCAATCAATACCATTTATGATTGTAATCGTAAGCTAAAGCCTGACCTGCTTTAATATATCCAGCTCATAAATGGGACATCAGTTCCATACTGATCTTGTTTGACTCTGAATCAAGTCACTCTTCTCTCCTTGAACTTCATAAATGCAATGAATTGTATATCTATAAGCTGTTTCCTTAGAAGGCATGAAGGAGAAAGTAGCTTTCTGTGCTCAAAAGGTAATACCTAGAAGGCACAAGGGCCTCTAAAAAGCTCTATCTTTATCCCATAGGTTCTTAATTCATTAGTGGGTTTCAAGAGGCCCATGTTTATACAATTTCATACAAGTATGCATTTTTTCTTCATAGATTTGATGAAAGCTTTCTTCAAATCCTCGAAGATAACCACGGTACCTAAATTTAGAAACCATACTCTCTCCTATCCTATAGAGCTTGTCCTATAATTTCTGCTCTTATTCTATTGTCCTGAATCACAGTATAAGGATTTCACTCCTCACTACTAGCCTCAGGTACTGGGTACATGAGGACAGGAAGCATCCTTGGATTTAGACTCTCTATCACTACATGCCCAAAAGTTCTGGGGATCCCACGGTCTATCAAAAAGCCATCTCTGAGTGCAGGAAGAGAATTGGCCTATTAATAATTGATGTTTTAAGTTGAAAGTGGTAGAGTAAATGTGACTTCCTTCAACTTGTTTCTGGAATCTCTGTGGGAATTCAGAAAATTCAAAACTTCCTGTGTACAGTAGCAATCATGCCTTTTGGCAGTTCTTTTTCCACAAAATAGTCACTTTTCTATGCTTAAAATATTAAGTATCTTAAAATGGAAAGAAACCTTAAATATCTTACCTCCTAATCAGATCAGAAATTTGATCAATCTTTCAATCTCTCTTGCTGACAGGGTTATCCCACCTACATCTGGAACCTCTCAATATAAGGTCTTGACTTGGCTTTAAGGCAGCCTATTCCATTATTATTTTTTAATAAAATAATTTTTTATTGGTGTTCAATTTACCAACATACAGAATAACACCCAGTGCTCATCCCGTCAAGTTTCCCCCTCAGTGCCCATCACCCACTCTCCCCCACCCCCCGCCCTCCTCCCCTTCCACCACCCCTAGTTCATTTCCCAGAGTTAGGAGTCTTTATGTTCTGTCTCCCTTTCTGATATTTCCCACACATTTCTTCTCCCTTCCCTATATTCCCTTTCACTATTATTTATATTCCCCAAATGAATGAGAACATACACTGTCCTTCTCCGATTGACTTACTTCACTCAGCCTATTCCATTATTTTAAAGAGAGTCCAAAGTATGCAGATCTTCATTCTGTTGAGTTACAATCTGAACCCACATAATATTTATTCAGTGTCATTTATTTAAAAATATTTCTTGAGTAGCTACTTTATGGCAGGTACTATGCTAGGCCAGGGAGGTAATAATGCAATTGTGGCAGACACTATTTCTAATCTACTAGAGATTAACATCTAGCTAAGGACTGTGAGCCAGAGGGATACCCTCCCCCACAGGACAGTCTCAACATCTGAGATGGATGATCAGGATCCCTCCACTTGTGTCTCTTTTCTAGGTGCTATATATTCATTTCAAGTGTTTTACAGACTATTTCATTATCCCAGTCAGCTTCTTTCCACATTTCTCAGTGGTCATCTGAATAATCTGTCACCTAGAATAAAATGCAATACTCAAGCCTGGTGAGTCTAAGACAATAGATTGATTTATTGGACAGAGCCTAGATTATGTATTTCATAAAACTTCCCCCAGATGATACTGATGCTCTAATTAATTTATGTTGGGTAAAGAGAACAGTGGAACCCATGAAGAATGCCAAGGTGACTCTCCAAAGACTCAGCCAGCCAAAGCAGAGTCCATTATTCTCACCCACCAGTACTGCTATTCTTGAATGACAGCAATGAGCCTCCACCACTGGAGTCATGTCACCACTTCTGAGCTAAGCATCCCTGCTAGGTGTAGCATCCATGTCAGCTCCAGAATCTAAATCCAATCATACCCTCTGCCCAGCGCTTCTTTCTTCACTCCCTCCAGATACAGATACCTAAAGCACTCCCCCAGTAAAAGTCCTCAACAAAAAAATTTCCATCTGTTTCCTGGGGGAATCTGGCCTAAGACAGAAATCCCTAGCGTGCAGGATTATATTAGTCCAATTCAATCAAGTTCTAGAGTTGAAATGGCTCTTCCAAGTTGTGACTTGGCATGGCAAGTGGACCAGATCTGTATTGCCTACATTGCCTAACTGGTGCCTGGGTGTGAATGTGCCTTTAGGCATGGCATCTCTCTTCAGCTGTTCACAAGTCCCAACAGATGAAAGGATTGAGTATCTAAGCCCTATGGGTGGTGGCCCACAACATCCATTACACTCCCTGAGTGACGACATAGAGCAGTTCCATCTACCTGTACTACATAAATAAAACTCGTGTGTGTGTGTGTGTGTGTGTGTTTAACCCTGAGATCTCATTGCTGATTTGTTATTGGCAGCACACTTAGACACTACACTGCTTAATAAACCTACTTCATAACATTGCTAGAAGAATATATGAAAATAAATGTAAATCACCTTATATGAGAGGGGCCTTATCCAGCTCTTTCAGTGTTTGCACTTCTCAGTTCCCTGCATGATGACAAGAGTTTCAAGAACTGACTCTATTTATAGTGTTACCTCCCCATTCCTTTACAGTTCTCAAAGTGTGTTCCCTAGACCAGCATCATCAGCATTATCTGAGAACTTACTAGAAATGTAAATTCTGAGGCCCATCCTGGACCAATTAAATTAGAAGCTCTGTTCTCCCTCTGCCTATGTCTCTGTCTCTCTTTCTCTCTCTCTCTCTCTCTGTATCTCTCATGAATAAATAAACAAGATATTAAAAAAAAGAAAGAAAGAAACTCTGGGCACAGAGTCCAGAAATCTGTGCGTTGACAACTTGTCTAAGTGATTCACATTAATGTTAAACTTGACAAGCACTGCTCTAACTCATTTTCTTAGTTTCCGAGATTACATTCCTGCCATCCAGGACAAAGCCATGAGGTCATGGAGTGTCCTTCTTGCATCTAGTCTCTTGCACTACTTTTTATATTCCTTCATTTTTATATATACTCCATGATCCATAGAAAAGTGTCTTTAAAAAAAAAAGTGTCTTTTTTTTTTTTCATAGACTATGCCCTCCTCCAGGGTAGGTATTAGCTATGTTATTTTTGCATAACCATTGCTTTGTATGGTTCTTTAAAAAATAATAATAAAAAGGGCTTTATTAACAAAAACCATTAACAAAAAGAAAAAGTCAGTTTCCAGGATGAGAGATGATATTGGCAAATGATACATCTAATAAAGGGTTAGTGTCAAAAAAACATTTTTAAAAAAATTATATAACCCCAACAGCAAAAAAAAAAAAGCAAATTATGTGATTTATAAATGGACAGAGGACCTAAATAGACATTTTTCTTTCTTTCTTTCTTTTTCTTTCTTTCTTTCTTTCTTTCTTTCTTTCTTTCTTTCTTTCTTTCTTTCTTTCTTTCTTTCTTTCTTTCTTTCTTTTTCTTTCTTTCTTCTTTCTTTCTTCTTTCTTTTTTTGTTTTTGTATATTTGCTTTGTTTGGTTCTTACACATAATGAATATTCAAGAAATTCATTCCATTAATAAATATGTGGCACATACTATTAGCCATGGATTTTTCTAGGTATATCAGAAAATTCATATTTATCTATTTATTTATTTTTAAAGATTTTATTTATTTATTCATGAGAGACACACAGAGAGAGGCAGAGACACAGGCAGAGGGATAAGCAAGCTCCCCACAGGAAGTCTGACATGGGACTCGGTCCCAAGAACCTTAGATCACGCTTTGAGCCAAAGGCAGACGTTCAACCACTGAACCACCCTCAAAAAACTCATATTTGACAAGAAAAGACAAATAACCTAAAAAAATGATGCAATAAACTGATGCAGATGCTATAGCAAAATATCATTAGTAATGATATTCTTTGTGTCTGGCACTCCCCTCAGTGGTTTGCATGTGTTAATTCACTTAGTCCTCACAGCAATCCCATAAAGTATGATTCTAGGAAAAGAATACAATGCATCCTAAGGAAAAATTATTCCTTTGTTTAGCTATAATTTTTAATGAGGCCTTTGGTTATGTAATGCAAGACCACAGGCCAATCTGGGGTAAAGAGGACAAAACAAAGGTAGCGAAAGTGAAAGATGATGTAAAAGGTTGTGTTCTTTGGAGGTTGATGTTTTGATAACCAATTTTGTTGTCTCCTGTGCATGAGTTGGGGGGGACAGAATACATAGATATATGGTAAATGTCTTAAAAATCAATAAAATCTTAGCCCAAAGACTAATTCTCTAAGGGTGATGTTTTAGACACTGGGAACAGGGATGGAGATATTGGGGTAAGGGGTAAGGGATCTTCAAATCACCTCTTCAAATCAGAGTGCCTAAGACAATCAGTCTGCTTTACCTTTAAGGTGGTCTTCCTGTCATTTTCCAAAACTATGGAAAACATTTCCTTCATGTGGCACTTCAAGCAGAAAATTAAGAAAGTTTGTCTTAAAATCTGAAATAGTTGTTGGAAAGTCATATTTTAATACTATTAATACATGGAATATTTCTTAGATTCCCTATCCTGAACTTATTTCTCAACAGATTCATGACTGGTGTTTGAATTATTCACCTCTATTTACACTGAGCAATTAATTCTCCCCAGTGTGATCTGACCATCTCTGAAAGGCTATATTATCAGGCAAGAAAAAAAATCCATAATATTGGGCAGCTAAAATGATTTTGTAATTAGCATGACATGGTTTTCTATAATGTCACATTAACTCTGAGCATGAAAAAAGACTGAATAATCGAGCTTGATATGTTAAGTAGACCCGTTTCCAGCACATGTGAAGGAAACCATGCATTATCCACCATGTTGCATATATCACAATGCCTACTGTCATCAGAAATACAAGGCTAGGAATCTTTGAATAATAGGAATCCTAGGAAATCACTAGTGTGGTAGATTGTAGCGATGTAGCGATGGCCCCAGTTCTTCACTTCTCCCTCTATCTACATGTAATTAGTAGTTCTACCCTTAAAGGAAGTAGAATACATTTCCTTCCCTCTGACTTAAGGTTTCGTCTCCGTGGGTTGCTTTGGTCAACATAACAAAGCAGTGGTGATAGTCACATCAGGCTTAGACTAGGCAATAAGAGGCCTTGTTTGGTTGTGCTTGCTTTCTTGACCTCTGCTGTCTCCATGAGAAAAGCATGCTCCACCTGCAGGTCCCAGGAGGAAGATGAAAGACTTGTGGATGAGAGCCACAGCAGGCAGCCATGCTAACCAGGCTCCTTCTAGGTGAGGCAAATCTATCCCCTCTGCAGGCGCAGTGTGAGAAATAAATGTTTATTGTTGAAAGCCAGGGACAGTTTGTGTTATTATGCAGCAATACTGTGGCCATGGTTGACTAATACCAGGGGGCATCTGTTTTTTGTTTCAAGATGACTTCAAATGCAAACTTGAAAGTCAGCAAATAATGATAACTGAGTTTCACCTTGAACTGTACCAAAAATTGGATAACCAGAAACAAGGAAACCAGAAACAAAGACTAAGAAAAATACATGGCTCCTTGAATTGGCTTTCATTTCAAAGATGATAACAGAGAAGAATCCAGTTCTCTCAGTGAAACTCAGGGACTACTGCTTGACACTTTTAATTAAAAAGACATTAAAAAATTAACACAGAACTCTTCCCACTTTGCTCCAGGGCAGCTCATGAAAGATTGCCTCTTCGCTATCAGAATGCATAATATCTATGTCCAGGCCCATCTGCTTCCCCTTCTACAGGAAAGATTGTGAATGTCAGTGCCTCCAGTGAGAAACTGTCCTGTCGAGGCTTAATTTCCTCAGCACTGATAACATAAAAGCAATCTGGCAGCATAAATTAGTGGATGATTCCAAAGCACACATTTTTGATCTTCTGCCATAAGCCTGACAGAAATCATAACAGTCAAACTATTTTTCACTACCAAGAACAGAAAGACCTATTTGAAAAAGCGCACTCCTGTTTTATCTTCTAAAAAAAAACACCTGTGAGATGCTGGGGGGTGGGGGTGGGGGCGTAACTTCTAGGACGGTGCTTCTAAAACACTAATCTCCATACAAATCACAGCCAGAGCATGTTTAGAGTAGATTCTGATGCAGTAGGGAGTGGAGGGAGTTCCAAGATGCTGAATTCTAAAAAGCTCCTGTAGGCGGCTAACGCTGCTGGTCCAGATACCTCAAAGGGATCGTTCTTCATCCATGAGCAATCTCTGTGCGATGAGGTTACCCTGAACTTCAGGACTGCCTTTCAGTACTAGGAAAGAGTATGTTGTAGTGGAAGGAATGAAGCTCAGGGTCAATTTAGTGGGTTAAGTAGCAAGATTTAAAGCTTGCCTATCTACTCAACCTGCCACATATTCTTAGGTGCTCTGCTACATGTCACTCAGATAAAATGGAAATAACCATTTCTTTGCAGATAAAATGGAAATAACCATCACACGAAAGGAGTTAATCTGGAGAAAATCTTGCTATGTGGTCATCGGTCAATAACGTGAGCTCCCATCTTTTAATACAGTAACATCTCAACCATAATCTCACTTTCCTAATTAACTGTTGTATGTTTGGAGGGGAGCTGATGCATGTTCTGCCTCCTATCTGTTTCTTTATTTGGACTGGGACAAAATGCTTCAATCATAAGGAGACATTGGAAACAAGACGTTCTGAGATGTTGAGATGGTTAAATGCTATTCATCTGATAAAACTTCATTAAAGGCACACTGTCCGCTGAAACTGATGGGTGCTTTAAAGTACACAAAGACAAGATTTCACACCCTAAAGGAAGCTAAATTTTAGAAAAGATCAGATTGCATTTTGTTTGGATGGTGTTATCTTTTTCTTGAATCTATTTAAGACTTCCCTGTATTCTGGGACTGAATATATTTCATTAGTATTGGCCTTGTGCTATTAAGAGGTATTGGGTTTTATAGAATTAAAAAACATTTTTTTTTCCTAGAAAGGGATTTTAGAAGCTGTCTTAACCAGTTAGTTGGTTATAAACAAACAGTTAAGTAGTCTTCATGCCTAACAAATTAGATTCTTCTATAGTTAAACAGTCCTAAATGTAAGTCACTGGTAAAATGTCTTCTGAAGTGATTAGGATAAATAAAGGTAAGTGGTATCAATGAATAGCTCTTAGTGTATATTTTTCAATGGGAGGAAATCGTTGAAATGATGGATTCTTGGAAATAACTTCTTAGTTGCTGATTAATCATGTACTACCACTAAACCTCATAACATTCATCTATAAAATGAAAATTAAGAGTATCTACTTTATATGATTTAGGAGGAACATAATAATTGTTCAATAAATAATGACAGTTACTTATTATTCCTTGATCACTTTTTTTGTACACTTTTCATATGATACCAGGTTTCTCAAGTCAATACAAGCTAGAAAAGTTGTTTCAAAGGCTTTTAGCTTGTAATTTCCCATGTAAAACACAAAGGGAATGTGGAACTCACTTTACATGGAAGTTTTTATTAAATTCAATCATTACTCTTTAGCTTTTCAGTACACTTTCTTTGTGGACACCTACTTACTTCCTTACAGAGCTCTTATACAAAGCATCTTATAGTCTTCTCCCCTGGAACTGGAAAGCCCCCACTTACATTCTGAACCACATGCCTAACCATGTACAGTCACCTGTGCCAGCAGCTGCTAGAGCTGGTGATAAGCCCAACAGGGCCCTTAACTAATAACAAAGCCTGAAGCTATGGAAAATCACATATTTGGAAAGCTTCTCAGGAAATGAATTGCAGAGATGTGAAACTGAGACCAGGGGTGGGATTTTTTTCCAACTCTGAATGCCAACCCTAGGCTTCTCTAAGTTGGCAGAGTTTGTAATTCAATTGTAAACACTCCTATTATATATCTACGGAATTGTAACTGGATTATACCAAAGGATAGCCACCCCATGTACCACTTTACAATATTAGAAGAAGGTCAAAGAGAATGTGGGAATTTGAGAATTTTTATGTTTTTGCAAGAGTTGTTTTCCTTAATGGACATGCTTGAGATTCCTAGTGTAATCATTTGCCTCCATTTATTAAACACCTACTGTAGTCTAGATACATAATAACATTATGAAGTATGTACAGTTTTATCATGCCAATTTACAGATGAGAAAACTACAATTCAGAAGGGTTACGTATAATTTTGCCCAGGTCAGAAAACTGTGAACTGGTAGAGCTGAGATTTATACAGTCTCTGCAACCTCGGGATCAGTACTGGCTCCAGCATATAAAATTGTTTTTATAAAACCACACCAATATATTAAGAAAGTGTCCCCTTTTCATTTGGAAAATCAACTTTAATATTGATGAAATAGGAAAATCAAATAAATGACAACCTCTAGACCACCTCTAATTGCCATTAAAGTTTCTCCCTCCAAATCTTTTATGAAAGTAGCACAAGAAACATTTGGCTGATTGGAGTTTCCCATGTCATTCATAAACCCCTATCTAATCTGTAGGGAAAATAGTGACTTAATGAGTAGTCAAATATCAAGAGAGTTGAGGTCAAGGAAGAGGGTTAAAGAGCAGAGATCTTGGGGAAGCCTCAGAAGACAGTGGGTCATTGGGAAATGGAAGGCTCTATCTAGCAGGTCTATATAGCCATGGAAGAAATTTCTACGTGAGGAAGAATTTATTTTACTTGCAACAAATTTTTTAAAAAAATAGCTCCCTTAAAGAGATCTGCTTTGCTGAGAAAATATTTCCTTAAAATTTCTTCAGGGCAGGTTTAGGAAGGGAATGTGCAGGGGTGGTAGCCAAAGGAAGGAAAGATAAGGAGGAAGAATGTGGTAGACTAGAGGAAAAGGATGAATCTGAGGGGAGCTTAAAGAAAAAAAATGTCAGTTGGGGAGTATGCAGGATAAAATGCAGTGTGCTTCCTGAGGCGACCACTGCTCATGATCTCTAGGATTTTCAGTAGAGGCTGCCAAAAGTATTGAAACTGATAAAGAGGTGGGTTCCTTGTCATGATTGATGGCACTGGATGAGAGAACATCTGACTTTGGGTTACATCCAGAATATGTTAGCTAATCTCCAACATCACAAGAGAAAAGGACTCATGCTATACTCGGGTGTGGGGAGAATTAGATCTTTTGATTCCTCTGAAGTTGACAACATTTAAACCTGTCATGCCTCATGCCTTATACTGTGTTGGTAAGATAGCTCTGTCCTCATCCTATAGCTCCTGTTAGATGACAAAATAAATATGCCAAGGCAAGATTTACTTGAGAAGCATCTTTGTACATCCTGTGATGTCCAGTAGATATAATACTTGATACATTTTTACATTAATGAATAATTTAATAAATTAATGTTCCAATATATTTGGAATCCACATTAAGTTTATACCTATATGTCCTTGGGCAATTTATGTACCCTCTTTGAGTCTTCATTTCTCTAAGTGTGGAATTAAGATAATACCCACTTCATAGACCCAGTGTAAAGATTTAAAGGAATACTCTTTGCTTGTAGGTATGTATATATAAAATGCACGTAAAACATTTGGTACAGTACCTAGAATGTGGAAAGTGCACAAATCGTAGGTATCAGCTGCTGTGTTTATGTTATAAATATTTTTGAGATTTTGTTTTTGTTTTTTTACTTTTTTGAGATCTTGACTTCGATCTGAAGTACAATTCCATATATTGGAAATCAAGAGTTCTCATTATATTTCTGCCAGACCCCAAAGTTGATGTTCTCTTTTCTCTGTCTACCTCCTCATTCCTGTACCCAAATTTGATACCACTTAGAATTAAAATAAGTGTAAATTGGGTCCCTTCATAACTTCTCTAACAGGGGATCCCTGGGTGGCTCAGCGGTTTAGCACCTGCCTTTAGCCCAGGACGTGATCCTGGAGTCCCGGGATCGTGTCCCACGTTGGGCTCCCTGCGTGGAGCCTGCTTCTCCCTCTGCCTGTGTCTCTGCCTCTGTGTGTGTGTGTGTGTGTGTGTGTGTCTCATGAATAAATAAATAAAATCTTTAAAAAAAATAACTTCTCTAACAATTTCTTCCCATCTCCACACACACATATGTACCAGTACTTACACATTTTTGAAAAATTCAATATTTGAGACCATGTAGCATTCCTACCATCACATTAATCCCATCCCCTCTCTTCCTTTTCCCATTTTCCTCCACCTTGGAAAGTGACAGGAAAATCTGTTCTTTTAAGCAGTACACTGCTAGAAAGCCCACTAGGTCTAACCTTTCATTCTAAGTGCTTTTCATAACAAATATAGTTGTTTTTCCCAATGGAATTCTGATGAAACATTCTGATATGTTATCACTAACGTAATAAGGAACTCCCTGATGGTGAGTTTCACTAAGCCTATAATAAGTTTACCAGGGCAGCTACTGAGTCTTTTCCTTCTTTAGGGTTCTTCACAAGTAGATATAGATTAATGTGCTTGTGCAGAAGAGAGTCTATTTTTCAGCTTGTCTCATAATATAAGAGCTTGCATTTATAATAGGTGTTTTCATAAATGATCTCAGATAGAAGGAGCAAGACTCACCAAAGCTCAGAAAGCTTTAGATACCTAATTAGCAGCAGAGGAAAGACCAGAAATCGGATCTACAGACCCCTAGTTCCATGTTCTACCCACTACATACTACATTATACCCAATGTCCTAGTACAACTAAATAAACTTCTGTAGACCTCTGATTAGAGACCAGGAAGTGCCCTCCTTCCTGATCAAGGCTGACCTCAAAGTTCTAACTCATTTATTTCTATTTTAGTTCTTAAAAAAAAAAAAAAAAAAAAGACATGCTTTTCTTTTAAAATGATGCAGTGTTTGGAAACACCCCCAAGAAAGTTCTTTCCTTTTTTCAAAAATAAATCTCAAGGTCTGGTTTTGTTTGTTTGTTTGCTTGTTTTTGGTGAGGTTGCTCTTCAAAAGGACCTGGTGCACTTGGGTTGTGCAGCCATCTGCCACTACATGCTCAAGTATTGTGGTTAAAAAACTCTGGCCACCCTGCCTTTGATATAGAAGAACCACATGGGGTTGAGTCATATGCTGTGGAGAGAACACAGCTAATTATGGGATGTGCTGGGCCCAGAGAATATGTTAACTGCTACATAATTACACCTGCAATCCAAGGGGACAGAGTCATGGAAATCCAGTTAATATAAAGAAGTCAACATAAAAATACTCAATTCTAAGCCACAAACTACTGAAATATAGTTCCATTCTTGAACTTCTATTCACATGAACTTCCAAACTTAAGATCTGGTTTGTCATCAGGGATGTCCATGATCCTACAGCATTTTTGCAATTAAATAAAACATTGCTTTAACAATTCTGGGTTGTGATGGTTTGAATGAAGATGAAAGTTCTGGAGACACAAGACCTTGATTCTAGCTTCAGCTCTCCAACTAAAAAGGCAAGAGACCTTGTGCAAGTCACTTAATTTGGGGAGGGGGGGGAGGTTGTGGGGAGAGTGTTTGAAAGACTGTTTGAAGTATCCCTTCATGACATATAGAAATAGTCCATTTCGAAGGAGTTATTGAGCATCAAATTTATGTCAGGTAACTGTTTAGAACTCAAAGATGAATAAAACATAGTCTAATAGCTAGTTTCACAAGGTTATTACACTTTCTCTGAATGTTCTATAATTTAGAAAGCTCAGGACAGTAATAGAAAGTTTATCCTTTGGGCATTTTCTTTATTTTTTTGACAAAATTTCAACACAAATTCTGATCAAGGAAAGTAACTTCTCACGCTTAATGGATTAAGAAGTTGAATGGTGGGAAAACAAATAAAACTTCCACTGGCGGGATCCCTGGGTGGCACAGCGGTTTGGCGCCTGCCTTTGGCCCAGGGTGCGATCCTGGAGACCCAGGATCGAATCCCACGTCAGGCTCCCGGTGCATGGAGCCTGCTTCTCCCTCTGCCTGTGTCTCTGCCTCTCTCTCCCTCTCTCTCTGTATGACTATCATAAATAAATTTTAAAAAAAATTAAAAAAAAAAAAACTTCCACTGGCAATATTTCATGGCCACATTCAATGATGCCTAGACTGTACTCTACAAATTTCTCTCTATAGGACATACGTGTACAGGCTGAAACCAGAGAATAAATCAAAGGAACCTAAAAGAACCCTAGCACAATAGTGTATTATACAGGTGTATTTCTGTGCCTTTGTGTGTACATGTAACTATGTAGCCCTGTCTCTCAGGGGTAGTATGGTGTGACACAGTGGTGTTTCTTAACCTGGGATCTGAATTATAATCATCAATGGAGCCTAGGTCATATCATAAAGTTTTCATTCAGTAGATCTGCACTTTACTCATTCTGATACTTTGGCACCCCTACCAAGTTTACAAAAGAAATATGGGAAGGTTGTGGCCTTGAATTTTTAAAAAACTCTCTGGTTTGTATTTATTAATTTCCATATGGAAATTGTTTTGTAGGATATTAGGAGACTCCATAGTTGGTATCAGAGTTTGAATCCCTACTATGTTGATTAATTGACTGAAGGACTTTGGCAAATAACCTAACCTCTCTAAAATTCAATTTTGTTTATCTGTAAAATGGGGATAATATCCAGCCCAGTTCTGAGGATTAACTGACACAATTTATATACCTAGTTCTATTAGAGGCACTTAGTAAACTTCAAGGAATTATGATAAAGGTAATACTGCTGAAATGAATCTACAGACAGGGTTGTAATGGAAGAAAACATGATTTCTGAGGCACCATCGACTCTCAGTACTCTATAATAATGAAAAAAGGTTATTGTAGAAAGTAACATCATTAACAAATAATTTAAAAATCTCATTTTCCAAAATTAAAATCTTTATTGTTTTTCATTATAAAACACATATGTTCACTATAAAATTTTTAAATGATATAAATATGTATAAGGTAGAATTATAATTTTATCCTTCTCAACTCCAAAACTCAATGATTATTTTTTATATGTTGTTAGGTATGTCGGTGTGTGTTTAACAAATTATTTTAAACAAAAATGGATCATGTTATATACGCTGTTCTACAGATTGATACAGCTCTGTTGAATAATATATCCTAAGCCTTTTATGCCGTTACATTTTACAAACAACCTTTCATTGTTTTAACATGATGCATAATATGCTATATGGATATACAAGAAATATTTACCAACCTGCTTGAACATTTAGATTGCCTGCAATTGTTTTTTTTAAGATTTTATTTATCTATTTGAAACTAAGAAGGAGGTGGAGAACATGAGGGGTGGGGAGGGGTAGAGGGAGAGGGAGAAGCAGATTTCCTGCTGAGCAAGGGGCCCTACATGGGGCTTGACCCCATGACCCTGAGACCATGACCCAAATTGAAGGCAGACACTTAACCAACTGAGCCACCCAGGCACCCCTTGCCTGCAATTTGTAAATCACAAATGCTATAATAAGCAAAGACTGTACTTTGAAGAATGGTATCTATTTTCTTCATTCTTCTAAAAATAGATTAAAGCATTGTTGGAAGGAAAGAAAAAGTGAAAACTTTATTAATTTATCTACTCATTTGGTGTGTATAATGTTAACATATTTGTGAGATTTTTTGGTTAAATTTTACTGGTAACTTTCCAGAATGAGGCTTAACTGGATTGGACAGCACTCTTGGAAGACATGTTGGTATAGCCTTAGATAAAAGCTACAGAATCCAATAAAACTGGCCTTCACTGAAAATGAGATGAATCTAATCTAATGAATCTAGTCCTTGGCTTCCAGAATTATTCTCATACTTCGACATCTTGCAGATATCCTATTGTGAACCACCTCTAGAGCCAGACAGCACAGCTTCTCAAATGATATGCCAAGAACTTAACCAGGCAGACATCCCAGGATCTTAGTTCCATTTCATAGATAAAATGAGTCGGGGTTTGGACTTAACATTCATTAAGAAAAGGAAGAGAAATATTTTTCTTCGGTGTTGACTTTGGGACTGTGTTGAGCAACTCAAACATTTTAGAGGTACCAGTTCTTGATAACATTCTGGCAGATATCCTGTGTGAGTAGACACCCTGGCTTGGAAAGATTATTCTCTTTTCTCTAGGGAGCCTACATACACTATATAGTTTCAATCAAAACTCCATTGAGATTCTTCAAGTGGACATTTACTAAGCTGCTCCTAAAGTTAACCAAAAGAGTACCTAAGAACAGTCATGAGATTTTGAAACAAAAACAAAACAATGGATCAAATCAAAATATAAAGTTATAGTTATTAAAACACTGTGGTGACAGTGTCAGGAATAGACAAATAAATTGGAACAGAATATAAAAGTCTGGAAATGAACATCTATAAGAATTTATTATGTGATAAAAATGACACTTCAATTTGGTGGTAAAATTATGTGCTACTTAAAATGTAGTTGGAAAAATTAGATTCTATTTGGAGAAAAATCAGCTAAATATTTCATTATATATACAACAGAATGACTGAAATGCTTAAAATAAATCTTTGAAAAGTATCAGAAGGAAACATACTAATAAGATAATAAATTGTAACTTGAATCATGAACATATAGCACTAGAAAAAACCATAGGAGATATATATATATATATATATATATATATATATATATATATATAATTATATATATTTCCTATATATACCTATGAAAGTCTTTCTAAGCAACACACAAAACTCAGAGGACATAAACTCAAATATTGGTAGACTTACCTAAATCTTTCAGCTTAGCTACTTTGAAAAACATCATGAAGATCTTTAGAAAACAAGGAAGAGTAGGAGAAAATATTTTCAAAAAATCAATACTCATAATATTAAAAGCTCTTACAAAGCTCTAAGAGTAATGTAACAAGACCACTAGGGAAATGTAGAAAGCATTTGAACAGATAGTTCAAAAAAAGAAGGAAGGCAAGTCACCAATAAAGATTAAAAGACATTTAATCTGTGGTAATTGAGGAAACAATTTTTTTTAGATTTATTTTTTTATTTTTTATTTTATTATTATTTTTATTTATTTATTCATGAGAGACAGAGAGAGAGAGAGAGGCAGAGACACAGGCAGAGGGAGAAGCAGGCTCCATGCAGGGAGCCCGACATGGGACTCCATCCCAGGTCTCCAGGATTCCGCCCTGGGCCAAAGGTGGCGCTAAACCACTGAGCCACTGGGGCTACCCTAGACTTATTTTTTTTAGAAAGAGAGAACACAAGCAGGAGGGGCAGAGAGGGATGGGAAGAGAATCTCAAGCAAACTCCATACTGAGCAAAAGAGCCCAAAATGGGGCTTTATCTCATGGCCCTGAGATCATGACCTGCACTGAAACCAAGAGTTGGGCACTTAACCAACTGCACCATTCAGGTGCCCCTAAACATAACTAAAACCATACCAAGATGCCGTTTTTCACCAATCAGATTTACAAAAATTAAAAAGATGATGTTTGGTATTGGCAAAAGTGCAAGGGCAAGAAATGGATACTTTCATGTTCCCTATGTAGGAGGACAACAGCTTTTTTGGGGTATAATTTTGTAATTTTCACCAAATTAAAATGCATTTATACTTTTTCAGTTTCTCTCCTACAGGATTACTTAATGATGCTTAGATATTTATGCAAGGGTGTTACTGTAGCATTATTTTCATAGTTAACTATGTAGCACATACCAACTCCATAAAAACATAAAATGATTGACAGGATGTTTGGAAGGCTCATGAGGGAGAAACCTGGCTTGTTTACTCTCTACAGCTTAGTTCACTAAAAAGTCTGGAGGAGATGCAACATGAAAAGGAATGATATTTTTTCAGATAATCCCTCCTTTTCAGGAATGACCTGAACCCTATGTACAAAACATTCAGTCAGGCTTCAGTTTCATACCTCAATTTGTGTTTTTTTCCAGTCCAAAGTCAAGAAAAATTAAACGAATAAGAAGTTCTGTGTCAGTGCCTTCTAGTACTGATGTCAGAAGTCAAATGTACTCTGACATCTTCATCTGAAAACAATCTTTCATGGCAGTATACAAAGCCACATATTTGCTCAAGTTAGGAATAAAACTGTCATCAAGGAAACATTGTTCTTTTGGCCATGGTCTTATATCCTCACCAAAAGATGACTAGAATATTCTTTTCCCTGCTGTTCATTAAAGGTTCATGTAGTTCCAACTTCTACAGTCATGTTTATCTACCTAATTATATAGTGCAACCTGTGTTTGGAAGGCTAGTTCTGTTTTATTACAGTTTTCCACAGACAAAACAAAAATACTCGTTTAAACTTATCTATTGAACACAAAAATCACTACTGCTTTCCTATTCAACTGATACTAGTGTTGGATTTGAACATTAAACTGATGATGGTAGTGTCTGTCTGGCTGAGCAGAGATATTAGGCCCAGAGAACAACACCACATCATCTCTTCAAAAAAGTAGGATATGACACTGCTTCTTGGATCACTGGGAAGAAACCATTCCAGTTGTTCTAAACCCATATTTGCTCCTGTTACTGATAAACCTCTCCCCTAAAACCAGGAGACCACGACTTCCCAGGATGGTACATGCTTTCCTTTCTAATGATTAGCACTCCCACAGCCTGATCTGGATCTCTAGCATGGTATGCTCTTAGAGTTACTTGCAAAGGGAGACTCCACTATGAAATATTGGATATTCAGGAAAATGATGGTTAAGGCTTAGCCCGTAGAGTTGGACTACTGAAGGAAATCTCAGCTCTGTCCTTTAACTTGTGTATCTTTGAGCATATTACTGAACTCCTTCAGCATCAATTTCCTTATCTGTAAAATGGGAATAATAAAAGTACTTGCAGGATTGCCAAGATCAGGGCAGCCTGGGTGGCTCAGTGGTTTAGTGCTGCCTTCAGCCTGGGGTGTGATCCTGGGGACCTGGGATCGAGTCCCACGTTGGGCTCCTTGCTTGGAGCCTGCTTCTCCCTCTGCCTGTGTCTCTGCCTCTCTCTCTCTCTGTGTCTCTCATGAATAGATAAATAAAATCTTAAAAAACAAAAAGGATTGCCCAGATCATTAAATAGACTAGTATGATGACCAGCATATAAAAAGTGCAAATAAATAAATAAATAAATAAATAAATAAATAAATAAATAAATAAATAAAAACTTAGCTGTCATTGCTAGCATTCTCATTATCTACTTGCACACCCCCTGCTTTGGTCAGACTCACTCAGCAAAACAGGTCACACCAATTCCCATGAAGCCAAAGCACTGCTTGCAGGTTTCCCAGGCTGAGAGCAAGCACATCACATTGGACACAACTCCACCAACAAGAAGGTGAGCAGGAGAAATTCCACCCTGAGTCCCAACCATGCCTGCCCCTCCTTCTATTTCACTTTCTTAGGATCTAGATAAAAAGAAAATAAGTGCCGTGACTCCATGGCACTGTGTGTATACCTTCCTTCTAAAACCAGGCCCTCTGTAGACCTAATTGCACACACATGTCCTTTGCTAGATTGTGAATTAGAAGGAGGAGGAATCAGGTCTCCTTTCTCTTTGTATTTCTTTTGGTGATTTGCCTTGTACTGTGTCTAGAGAAGAAAGGAAGGGAGAGAGGACAGGAAGGAGGGAGATTTGTAAGCAAGACAACTGGACCAGCCTAAGGTAAAAGGGGATTTGCCTTATTTCCCAATCCCTTCATTCCCAACTGTGAAAGATGTTCTTCCTCTTGGTTCATCTATGCCTTACGGCATGCCTTAGCTTGTCTCCACCATGCTTTGGATTCCTTCCCCCATCTCTCTATCAGAACTCTCTCTCTCTTTCTCTCTCTCATTCTCTCTCTCTCTCTCTCTCTCTCTCTGCCAAGTAGCAATCAAGTGTGAATGCATTAGTACTCTAAAACAAAGTACTAATAAATCAATGTAACAGAAACCCAAAATCCTTAACCCACCAAAAGCTCTTCTCTACAAAGAATCTAATATGGGCCATTATCATGAGGCAATATCAAGTCCTGTACCAGGTGAGTGAGAGAGAGATCCCTATGTGATTTTCCTTTCTCCTTACTTTCCTCTAACGGCTTCTTGAAGTGGCTCTGAGAAATGTCCCTGTAGGATCTGAGTAAGTCTGGCCACCCGTTGCTGCTATACTAATTCCATCTTCTCTGGTTTTTCCAGAGCCAGCCTTGAAAGAATCAAAGTTTGTATAGAAAGTATTGTGAGAAAAGCCACTGCACTGTTTGCAGAACTCTATCAGAGAAACTGGAGAGAGCTGAAGGGCTATCTACTTGCTCCTTGGGGCCAGCAGCAGCATTGTTCTGAATACAATCAAGTATTTGATTTCTTCGCATGACCACATCCAACCCCTACAGACAGCCAAGGAGTAAATATGACCAAAGGCTGGTACTTTCCCTCAGTTGAAACCTCCAGCTAAATGAATCACAGTATTTCTATGAGAAAGTGAGGGGAAAATCCACCAATCACTTGTCAAAAAACTTTAAAATAGAACTAAGGAAGTAGCTAGGGGAATAAAAAGAAAGCCTAGCAAATCATTGCTTTTCAAATGGCACCCTCTCAATGCTTCAAATCGCCTTGAGTTCCTTGGATTGGAGCATGTATTTCTCTGCACTGATGGACTCTGTTCAACTAGAGTGTAAACTGCCTGAGGCATGGTAGTCACAGTGGATTTGGTGAGCCAGAGTGCCTGGGTTTGAGTACAGTGTCTGCCACTTATACCTTAACAAATTTAGACTAGTTTTTCCATTTCTGTGGGCTTCATTTTCATTTTTGTAAAATGAGGACATTACTATCTACCTCAAAAAGTTATTGCTGGTACTGCCTCTATTAAAACCACTATGCCCACATGCAGGCATAATCACTAATGATCAATAATTATCAGTTCTTATTGCTGATGATTGCTCTCCTCCAAATACTGAGCCCAATGCACTGAAAATTCTCTGGTTAGACTCGATTCAGTAAATAAATCCCCAGTGTTACCCCATGGAATTGCTACTTTGGTGAATAAATTAAATAGTTCAGAACAACTGCATCATCATCTTTTCTCATTTCTGCTTACCTTATCAAACAATTATTTCCCTTATTTATTTAGTGGTGGTATATGAAATTTTGCAGCAGCTCTATAGGTATAAAGGGAACTTATATGTATCAAGGGAATTATTTCTTTATTCAACAAACAATTTTGAAACAGTCTTCTAGACACTGTGAAAACACTAAGAAAATGACACAAAGATAAAAATGCCTAAATCATTATAACTGGCAATAGCAGCTTAGATCTGTTATCCACCTTGTAATAAGCTCTTTACATATATTAGCTCATTTTACCTGACAAAAATTGGCAGGGTGATGGTTATGTCCATTTTAGAGAGAAGAAAACTTAAGATTCAAACAGACTCAATAACCTCGCTTAACATTTTACAGCTAGAATTTTCCAGGGCTAAAACCTTCTTTGTTGCTTCCAAAGCCTGTTCATTTTCTACTCTCTCACTATCCCTCTTTTAACATCTCACTAGAATGTCAGGCAGAATGAAATAAGCACTCTGTGGAGGCATGAGTAAATTCCTATGGAACTCTGGGAATAAGAACAATGAACTTGGATGATGGAGGATGAGGGCACTTAAAAGGAACCATATAAGGTAAGTGGGATAACAGAAGAGAAAGGCGAAGAAGAAGGGGCTCCAAGAAGTGAAAACTATCAGCAAAGCTCAGCGGTATCCATTTGTTAGGGGTGGGGGTGGGTGGAAGCAGCCTACGTATCAGGATATAGAAAATTAGCTGCAAGATGGGGTGGATTACACATAGATGAGAATAGAATTTCCAGAGTGTTGGAAAAGATGGTTTTTTAAAGTCCAGACAATCTTTCTGCATATTCACATACCTTGTTGTACAGCTGAAGGAAAGATAAACTTGAGCCCTACCTTAAGTTTGGAGACGCATTACAATTTCTGTTTGAGCAAGTCTGACTTAATGATGTTTGTAGATTATTCGCGCAGACCCACACCCAGATACACCTACACACACAATGAGCAGCTGATGCCTAAAATAATCCTACCTTGATCACGCGTTCTCTCTATTCATTTTCTGCCATAAGGCAAGATATACAGATTATTCTCAGTTCCACAAATAATCAATAAGCAAATATGTATGATGAAGTCAATCTGTTGCAAGACCTAAAAGAGAGAGAGTGCTTGTTTTAAAAGTGGCTCAAAAGCAGGTGTTTTAAGAGGAATACAGGGTTTGGAGACTGACAAGCCTGGGCATCCATATACAGATTGGGCAGGGGAAATTTGGAGAACTGTGAACCTTTAAGATGGCCTATTTCCCCCAACTTTCTAGACAAAAGGTTTAGGGAGACCTAGACCTGCACTAGAACCCACCATCCCTTTGGCCCTGGATTCTCCTACTACTTCATCATTTAGTTGTTCTGAAAGCAGTGGCTGCTTCCTCTAGAATACATCCCATTTGCCTCTACAGGGAAGGCTTTTTTTGGCTACAGTGAAAGGAAAGTGGGAAGATAAAACAAACTTTAATTCATCTGTTCTTACTCATAGGGCTTCCCATCAAGGATGGGTTTTATCCTTATTTAGAATCAATACTAAGTAAAGAAAGTATAAATATACCAATTGAAAAACTCTTTCTGTGGATGCCTTAGCAGCCACAGTTAAATTGCCTGAGGTTTCGAGACACCATGCATTTTCCCTAGCCCTTATTCTGTAACCATCGAGTGTTAAACTCAATCATTTCCTGGGATCCCTGATGTAACAGCATCTAGATCTGTTCATAGGGCTTTAAAAAAAATTTTTTTTAAATAGCTCTGGGACAGAGTTAGATAAATCCCTAATAAACAAATGGAGTTTTAAATTGTTGAATATTTTTCCCCAAGAGATAAGAGCAACTATATTTTAGTTGAGTGTTACCATGCCTGACAAAAGAGGATCTGGGTGAAAGTGAGGAATTCCCCCTGGGCATTTCCCACTGATTAGCCCTGTGTCAAGGGAATCAAACCTCAGGGTGATCCTAGGGTCTCTGTACGCCATCACAGGAAGCAGCATAGACTGAGTCAGATGACCTTAATACATCCCCTACAGCCCCTCATACTAACCAGGACTATAATCCAAGGGAAAGTCAAACTCCAAAGAATGTTTAGATTCTTCATCTGTAAACTAGGAGACTTGAATACATGTGCCCTCTTTAGGACCTTTCTAGGACTAATCTGCTTCATTTCCTTTGGTTGCCCTAGGCAAACACACAAAAAAAAACCCACAAGGTAAGGGCTCAGAGCTGAGTACTTTGAGAAAATAAAAGGAAAGATGCTTGTTGGGAATGCATCTAAAGGATTTATGGCTGGATCTGTTCCCTGGTTAAGGAAATCTGAAATCCTGAAATCTCTAGGTCACTGAATCTCAAGTAGACCCACTTTGTTGAGGACAATAGGGGTGGATTTATTTTCATAGAAGGTGAAAGCAAAATAGCCCTGAGTGATGAGCCTAGGATTTGGGCTACTCTCTGCTGAATTTTCCACTACATTATGCTACCTAGATTTTCTCCACCAGACCTAAAAGAAAGGAGAACGTGAAATGATAGATGATTCGGAAAATGTTAAATAAACCATTGTTTCCAGCCTTTCTAAAGACTAGTTCCAGAAGATACTGTATATAAAAATATTTCAAGGTGTAAAACGTGGGCTACCAGAAAATTTACCTTTTCTCTTGGAGCTTCCAAATTAGCAAAAACTAATTACCAAATTAGTAGGATCTTAGGAAGATCCTACTGTAGAGAAACCTATACATATTTTCTTTAACTAGCATTTCCTAACTTATTTGGTCACTAAAGACACACTTTACACAAACAACCAATTATCACTGTATCTGATTTGTAAATATATAGAAATGATCAATTACATAGATGTAAGGAAAGATCATTTTACCCACACTACCAAGTGACCATCTCTCTCCGCTTATATGTGTCCACTTGCACTCCTATTACTAATTACTTAATTCAGCATAGGCTTGGTTTTTAGTAGTCTTTGACAGCCTGATCTGTTGTTTCTTCATTCCAGCTTCTGAATCCACACAATTACCTGGCTTAATACTTGCAGGTCTAGGATACTCAAATACTTGTGATGATTCTGTAACTAATCTCTACAAAATTTTTTAGCTATTTTAGTCATTCAAATGTGAATTTCCAAGTTGATCACATATACATGGCACAATTGACTTCTACAGCTCATTGGTTTTGTGGGATGCTATCCAATGATGCACACCCAAAACCTTCATGTGTCAGTGAGAAGTGTGTAGCAAATCTAATCTTTGCTTAAAATATAAACTCAGAGTGAAAAGAAACCACAAGAATCCTCCCTCAAAGCCAATACACACAAATCAGGGTAACCAGTTAAAGGCTCATGGTCATCTGTCCAGTGATCTATCTTTCCCTTTGGGAGTTGGTTAAGTTCCAGATAAGTCCTGGTGGGAAGGATAGATGGCAAGGAGGAATGAGTCCAGACCAGAGTGACCAGAGGGGCCATGTGGCCTGGAGTGGCTCCAGGCAGTCCCGCCCAGCTCCAGCTGGAATCCCAGATGATAAGGTCATAGCCAGTAACAAGTAGCCAATACAAATGGGCACAGATAGCCAGACTTAGCCATATGCACATGTTGATCAGCATGAACAAAAACTAATTATTTAGGATGAAGTATGTTGAGGTGAGGACAAATGTATATGTGGGCAAACTCTCACTCTTGTGCACAGTTTTAAGAATGTAAAATGGTGCAGCCACTATGGAAAACAGTATGGTGGTTCCTCAAAAAATTAAAAATAAAGCTACTACATACTACACCCATATCACTTCTGGGTATTTATCCCAAAGACCTGAAATTAGGATCTCAAAGAGACATTAGCACAACTGTGTTCACTAAAGCATTCTTCGCAAAAACCAAGATGGGGAAACAACCTGAATGTCCCTTGACAGATGAATGGATAAGGAAAATGTGGTATTTACACACAATAGAGTATCATTCATCTTTTTTTTTTTAGGATTTTATATTTTATTTATTTATTCATGAGAGACACATACAGAGAGAGGCGGACACATAGGCAGAGGGAGAAGCAGGCTCTATGCAGGGAGCCCGATGTGGGACTTGATCCCAGGACTCCAGGATCACGCCTTGAGCCGAAGGCAGATGCTTGACCACTGGGCCACTCAGACATCCCTCATTCATCTTTTATTTTTTTTTTCCTCATTCATCTTTTAAAAATGAAATTCTGCTGTGTGTTACAACAGGGATGGACCTTGAAGACCTTATGCTAAGTGAAATAAGCTAGTTGCAGAAAGAAATACTGAACAATTTCATTGATGTGAAATAATAAAACAGTCCAATTCATAGAATCAATGTATAGGCTAGTGGTTACTAAGGGCTGGAGTGAGAACAGAAATGGGGAATCACTCATCAGAGGGCATCAAGTTTTAGTTAAGCAAAACAAGTTCTAGATACATGCAGTGTAACATTGCACTACAGTCAATAATCATATGCTCTATACTTAAAATTTTGTTAGGAGGGCAGATATCATGTGGAGTGTTCTCACCATGATAAAGCTAAAAGAAAATAAAAGGTGAATGAGAGGTACTTGGGATGTTGTAGGCACTCAACACATCACATTATTATTCTTATAGTCAATGGGCTCTGCTAAGAGGGTTTAGCTTAGTGAATAAGGAAGGGTTAGACCAGAATTAAACATACTGTGTTCATCCTCCTGATCCCTCAGTTTTTATCATCTGTATGATTAAAATTAAATAGAATGATACAGGACATATAGCACAGTGGCAGGTCCTAGCATATAGTAAGTATATTTGAAGCATTTTTAAAAAATAGGACAGTGTAAAGACTTTACCCTTTTCTCATTATCTGGAAGTTGACAACCTTCAGATACTTTGACACATCTCTCTTGACCTACTCCACTTTTCTTTTCTTTCTTTTTTTTCCCAACTCCACTTTTCCCTTTTCCTTCCTGCCTTGTCTTCCTTCCTATTCCTCTGTCCTACTTCTTCTCTCTGGCTCTCATATACCAGGTCTTTCCAATGCCTACTCCCCGTGTGTGTGTGTGTGTGTGTGTGTGTGTGTGTGTGTGTGTTGTATGAGAGAGAGAGAGGATGTTCCTGCTGGAGAAGGGAATGGGTAGGTTCTCCTCCTAGATATTGCTGGTTAGAAGTGAGCCGTGGAATGAAGGAAGGTGACAGACTCTGGTGACAGTAGCTGCCACGCATTTCAGGACCTGAGAAGCAATGGAGTAAAGATCATTATTTTTTATCTACCATGGAAATGCCATAATCTAGCCCTACCTCCTGCCTCAGGAGAGGACTCAGCTCTTGGCTCAACTATCTTTGATTGTGAGGAAAGCACACATCAACCCATAATACCTAGGTATCCATCAGGCCTAGACAAACTGGCTTCTTTTTTGTAACCAGAAATTATTGACAACAAATATCTCCCAGAAATCAAATGTCAGTCAGCTATTAACTTGAAGAAAAAAAAAAAAGCATATACAGTTCCTTAGTTTTTAAATTTTTTATAATATTTTATTTAAATTCAATTTGCCAACATACAGTATAACACCCAATGCTCATCCCATCAAGTGCCCCCCTTAGTGCCCCTCACCAGTCACCCCTTTCCCCACCCACCTCCCCTTCTGCAACCCTTTGTTTGTTTCTCAGAGTTAGGAGTTTCTCATGATTTGTCTTCCTCTCTAATTTTTCCCCACTCAGTTTTCCTCCTTTACCTTATAGTCTCTTTCACTATTTCTTATATTCCATATATGAGTGAAACCATATGATCATTGTCTTTCTCTGATTGACTTATTTCACTCAGCATAATACCCTCCAAAAATATGAAACGCTTCACGAATTTGTGTGTCATCTTTGTGCAGGGGCCATGCTAATCTTCTCTGTATTGTTCCAATTTTAGTATATGTGCTGCCCAAGTGAGCACTAGAAGTTTTTAATAGCTCCATAATGATATATATACAAGCAAACATCTCTCTGGTTAGACATTAGCAATTTTAAATAATCTTTTTAAATTAAATATAAAATATATGAAGAATAATATACAAATTACAAGTATAATTATAAGTATTTCACAAAGGGACACACCTGTAGAACCATCACCCTGACCAAGAAACAGAACATTTGAAACAGCCCAGAGCACCCCATCACCCCCCCTTTCAGTCACCACCCCTGCAGAAGGTCATACTTTGCAAACTTAAAACAACATAATTTGTTTTTTAACTTTATTTAAATGAAGTAAATCGATCCCTAGTCTCTAGTATCTGTCTTCTTCTGTTCAACATATGGTTGAACGGTTTATCCATGCTATTGGGTGTGGTAACAGTCCATCACATTTTCATTGATATTGACAGACCTTACCAGTAGACTTCAATTAGCTTTCTCTCTCAAATCTAGCACACTTCTGAGTGCTTACCAGCAGGAGCTATGTATGGATTAGAGGCAAGACCAACAATTTTTTTAACTTATAAACAGCTTTATTTGTCCTTTCTCATAGAGGCTCCCAATTGGCAATGGCTTGACACCAGCCATAAAAATGGGCTTTCAAATTATATATTTCTTGCCTCAGTTTACCAGGCTCTTTTCCACTGGTCATCTTCAATCTCTTGTGATCACCTCCCCTACTTCACTCACTCTTCCCAAAGGTGTGAAGTCTGCAATGTAATATCTTTCTTCCCTACTTATATGGAAAAATAACTACATGGGCAGAGGATATTGGCTAATTTTCAATTGCTGTCTAGCTGGGTCTTCACATTCAAGCTTCACAATTTTATTTGAAGTGCTACAGTAGGGCAGCTCGGGTGGCTCAGCGGGTTAGTGCTGCCTTCTGCCCCGGTTGTGATCCTGGAGACCTGGGATTGAGTCCCATGTCAGGCTCCCTGCATGGAGCCTGCTTTTCCCTCTGTCTGTGTCTCTGCCTCTGTGTGTGTGTGTCTCTCGCTCTCTCTGTGTCTCTCATGAATGAATAAATAAATAAAATCTTTAAAAAAAATGAAGTGCTACAGCATCCACACAATTATATATAAGAAAAAAAATTCATTCCCACACATACAAAAAATTATTTAGGGTTGATCTGAGCCAACACTTTTTTCTCCTACTACAGTGGGTAGAGATAAATGAAATTCTACTATAATGAACTAAAATGAGGGCAAATATTACATCAAAATAAGTGGATGCTGAGACACCATGTATGTGGTTAACTCAGGGATGGAAAAAGCCCTGGAGTATGGAAGACAGACGGACATGCTAAAAATGGAAGAAAGGAAGCATACCAAGAAATACGGTTGCTCCACAATGTCATTCCTGCCCATCCCAAAGGGGCATAAATAGAAATATTCTGGAATTTAGCACCACTGATATTTAAGCCCAATTTCCAGCAAGGTCAAGGCTAATAGCGAATTATTTGTTTTACTAACTTAGGTTGCAGTGCCTTGGGCGGATCCCACCTTCTTCTATATCTCACTCAGCGCCAAGAATACTGTTAGCCATCAACAAAACCATAATAGACTGAGAGTCTTCTCCAAAGGCCAATGAAAACATGCACACTGAGCTAACAGAGACATTTACAGGCAGAGGATTCCAGCTTCCTTTCTGAAAATGCCACCAAGGCAGTCTAGCTAATTAGGTCTTAGTAAGTGACACCAACTCACCAGGATGGCCCACCTGCCTGTAGCTTTGTGTGTGTGCCCCAAGCTTGTTTTCTATTTGTTTGGTTTTTGTTTTTGTTCTTCTGGCTATAAATAAAAAGGGCTATTTCTAATATTTTAAAGGCTCTCTCTGAGATCTGGCCTGTAAATTCACAGTAATTTCAGGAAAATGGGAATGCAATACTTAAGCTCGGCAAAGAATAAATTTATTAATTCTGGGCTATTCATTCCTCTCCCACTTCTGTTATCTTCCCTGAGGAGAAACAGAGAAAAATGATTATGTCCAAGGCCACCCTGAAATTCAGTGACAATTCCAGGAATGAAACTCAGATGTTTCTTGCAACGTTGTCTCTGATCCAGCCTGGGAGTAGGCATAATTTTCCTAGTATTTCCCAAAGAAATGTCCTTGTGAAGGTCTAGTTCAACCTTTGTTTGTGTTTCTGAAAATAATGTAAATTGATGGAGATAGGGATTATGGACATGAGACACTAGAGTAACACAGACTCAAAGACTAGCAGGTCTTTCTATGAATAAGAATGGTGTTGACTTCAACCGAGGTGCTTTAAACTAAGGAAGACCACATGTGCTGAATATTAATCCCTGGAAAATTCAGTGAGTATTAATGCAGCTTATATTATTACAAGTACTCAGAACATAGATGTTTCTGTGTCCCTCATATTTTCTTCCACCAAAATACTAGTAGAAAACGATATCACTGCAAATCAAGGCCTTTATCTATTCCCCCAAAATAAATTAATAAACACATATATATACATATATTCCAGGTAAAGCATACTAGAGAATTGTCATGCAATACAATAGAGCAGAGGGAATGGGCCATAGAGGCAGATACACCTAAATGCCAATTCCAGTTTCATTTGTTATTAGCTCTTCAGTGTCCTAGACGATTCTCAGCTTAATTTCCTCATCTGTAGACCTGGGACTCATATAGTTATTCAGAGCTCTTTCAATTCCAAAAATCAAAAACTTAACCCATGCTTTCTTAAGCAAATAAACAAAAAATAAATAAAATACAAGTAAAAATTAAATAAATGTATTGACTATGTAATTGAAAAACCTAAGATCCTTTAGCTTCTGACACACTTGGATTCAGATGTTCCATACTGTCAAGAAGTAATCTTTCCCATATGCCTTCTTTCTTCTGAAATGGCCTAATTTTCAAGTATGCTTTCCCATCATTATGGCCCTTAGAACTCAAGATAATATTATCATAGCCCAAGGCCAAGGCAATGAAGACTTCTCAGGTACGGAACCTCATTTACTCTGGTCAGTTACAGATCCACAGTGTAGGTATCACTGGCAGAAATCCCCAGATATATTAGAGTGCTATTACATGGGTCAAGGTAACTGGCTTCTGGAGAGGCCAAAACAACATCACCTACAATGCATCTCAGAGTTGTAAAAACAAGCAAACAAACAAAACTTATCCCAGTGCCTCTAATTTCCATTAAGATAATAGTATGTTAATTTTTATGAGTGGGCAAATCTTTGACATGCAGGAAATATTGGCCAGTATAGATTCCACCTAGAACACACAATACAGTTAGTAGTGGCATCTCCATGATCTACAGAATATTCTGCCAAAATGAGGTAAAGCTATAAGGTAAGATTTTCCCTGAACTGAAAGAGACAGAGGATTTAGCTAAGCAGGGAAGAATGGAGATGTCATTTAAGGGAAGTAATGAAACAAGTTAATGACTATATATTTTCATATAAGAATGAGTATTGTGGGTAAGATGCACATTCAAAGCAATAGAAAATGGCATATCGTGAAGTAGATTTGTAAATATTAGTAGGAAGAATCTGTATACTTCCAGCAAAAATAAAATCTATGGAATTAAGTCTTTAAAATGTCATTAGCAAGGAAAGTTTTTTTAAAGTACTCATTCAATGTACTTTTTGACAAGACACTCCTTAAGCTGGTCTGCTTTCAATGAGGTGGCCTGTGTATAAACATAAATCTGAAAAACTAAGTTCAGACCTCTTCATTAGAAGACACAATTAGCTCACTCCAGTAAAGATTAAGATTTATTGGTTTATGCATGTTAATAAAGCCTGGCTGCAACGAGAACAAAAAGTAGTTTAGAATGAGAAAATTGCATTAATATACATGATGTGGGTTCTAACTGGGGCCAAAATGAAAACTATTTCCTGGATTTCAGATAGAGGTCTGTCCAACAACAACCTTATTTTGAGCATTTTGAAGGTAGACTTCAAATAATAATGAAAAGCAAGACAGACACATTTAACCAAGTATGAAAAGAGGTTTTTATTTAAAAAAAAAATACATTGGGAGTGCCAACCATAAGTAATTTTTGCAAGCAATACTAAGCCAGACTACCATCCTTCCGGTAATGCACCTACATCAGGCACCAAGAATATTTATTTCTGGCTATGATGAATTCAGATGAGTTATTCCATTCTCCAAAAGATGTCTACAGAAGGCTCTCCTGGCTGCCAAAAGCAGTATTCTCTCAAAATAGAAATCCCTCCTCAGTTCGACTTAGCAAGTCTGTTATGATAATCTCAGGGAATTTACCAGTCTGGGGAGATTTATTTCATGGAACTGAAGTGTTTCCAAGGTTTGAAGATACTCATTCCATATTTCGGGAAATGAGCATGTGATATATTTTGCATGTTGTCTTAATAAAAGAAGCATTTCTCTTCCTACAGCGTGCCGTGAGCTGGTGATTAAAAGCTGTTGCGTGTTCACAATCAAGAAGTAAAAACAGCATTAAAATAAGTGAACATAATAAATTAAAATCTTGAGAAAATGAGGGCATTTTAAGGCCATGACAGCAAAACATTAGGTTCCAAAACAAAAACTTTAATGACTTATCCAATTCTTCTTCATTAGTATAAAGTTGTTTCTCTCTTTTTTTTTTTTTAAAGATTTTATTTATTTATTCATTATAGACACACAGAGAGAAAGAGAGGCAGAGACACAAGCAGGCTCCATGCAGGGAGCCTGATGAGGGACTCGATCCCAGGTCTCCAGGATCATGCCCTAGGCCAAAGGCAGGTGCTAAACCACTGAGCCACCCAGGGATCCCCTTATAAAGTTGTTATAATGTCTGAAGAAAGTCTGCACCAACTATCCATTGAATGGTATGATGGCCACCAACCATCTCTACTGCTTTGGATCCTGGACCTTTGTGTTTGTGGTCTAAAGGACCCTTCCTCAACTCCCCAAAATAGAGTTAATGAGGTGAGTAAACAGACTGAGAATTTTGATTACAGTAAGAGAGTGCACAGCTGTCTGGATGTCTGATTAGCTGTAGAAGATCAAATGGGCCTTGTGGTAAGGCTCATAGGAGAGACACAGAGCCTCATCTTCAGAAGATGGGTAAGGCTTCTGTGAATAGGGAAAATGTAAGCCATGGCTGAAGGAGGAGAAAGCTCTCCAGGTAAATAAGGCCTTGATGGGGGGACCGGTATGTGCAATGACTAGCAGACAGTGAGAGCATGGCTCTTTAGGAAATTGGTAAGTGTTCAATAGAGTAAAAGAACAGTGTATACTGGGGGAAGTGGGAATAAGAGAGGAGGTTAGAAACGTAGGGCAGAAACAAGATCATGCAGGCACCTGGGTGGCTCAGTGGTTGAGCATCTGCCTTTGCCTTAGGGCATGATCCTAGAGTCCTGGGATTGAGTCCAACATCGGGCTCCCTGCAGCGACCCTGCTTCTCCCTCTGCCTATGTCTCTGCCTTTCTCTCTGTGTCTCTCATGAATAAATAAATAAAATCTTTAAATAAAAAAAGAAACAAGACCTTGCAAAATCTTGTAGGCCATGACTAGGATCTGTATTTTATTCTGATTTATTCTATAAATCATCAGAAAATCCTACCATCTCAACATATAAAGCATATCTAGAATCAGACCACATTTAAAAAAATATCTTCATCCCCATCAGGTCCAAGCCACCAACAACTCCTGCCTATCACAGTAGTCTCCTAACTGACCTTCCTACTTTGTTTTGCTCTCTTTAGGCTCTCCTCCAGATTCTCTTGCACCATGATCCTGCTCTCCAGAGCACATATCATCTGACCTATTATATGCTGAGTTAGGTGTTCCTTGTCTATCTTCACCACTGGAAGGGCAGGAATAAATTGGTTTTATTCACTGCTATAATACTGGCTTTCAGAAGAGTGCCTAGTACAAAGTACATGCTCAATTAAGTTTTGATCATGGAGGACTGGCTTGTGCTTCCTATATTCAAAACTCCTTCAGTGGCTTACAATTTCACTTTGATGAAAAGTTCAATAAAATCTTAAAAAAAAAAAAAAAAAAAAAGAAGGAAGGGGCCTGGGTGGCTCAGTCAATTAAGCATCTGATGACTTTGGCTCAGGTCATGATCTCAGGGTCTTGGGATCAAGCCCCACATTGGGCTCCATGCTCAGCAGGCAGTCTACTTGTACCTCTGCCCCTTCCCCCTCACTCCTATTCTCCCTCTCTCAAATAAATAAATAAAATCCTTAAAAAAGAAAAGAAGAGAAAAGTTATACTCCTTACTATGGCTCCCAGAGCCCTAACAGGATCCGGTCTTCCAGCTTCCTGTCTACTTTCATCTCCTACCACGTTCCCACTTGCTCCCTTTGCTAGAGACAGACTGGTCTTTCCATTCCTGGTCATGGCAAGCCTGCTTTACCCACAGGGCTTTGCATTTGCTATTCTCCCTGCCTCAAACATTTTTCCTTCACACAGCTATATAATTTGATCCTACACTTCCTTCAAAAATGTTGAAATGTCCAGGCCTGCCCAGAGAGGGCTTTTCTCTACCATTCTCATACAACAGTAGCCTCTTCCTGACACCTTGGGCACTCTCTTCTCTCTTACCTGGCTTTATTTTTTTTTCATAGTAATGGAAAAGTACCATTTATCATAATTCATATTTCTGTGTGTTACCTGTCCAATCCTATAAGATTAATTCTATGAAAGCAGTAGATTTATCTGGGTCAGGATCATTCCTTGGCCCTTAGAACTATGCCTAATTCATGTTAAGTACCTGCATTAGTGAGGAGCTAACTGGGCATCAGAAACTATGCCAGTTTGATGAAAGGGAATTTAACATTAAGAAGTAACTACTACTAGAAAGTTAACTCGGTACCTGAAACGATACAAAGAAAATTCTCAAGTAACAACTGCAGTGAGCAACCTCTCAGGCTGAGGGAGCAAAGGAGATACTAGAATTAATAAATCCTGGAGACCTAGAGAGGGTCCTTGCAGAGTTGAAATTCTGGGCTCTGTGGAGGGAGATCTCCATGGCTGGTATCTCTGAGCTTTGAGAAGCAATATGGTGATGTTGCAGGATTCATCAGCCTTTAGTGCCCACAGCTCTTAGTCACACCATTTCGAAGAAAGAGGAAGTAGACCAGATGAACAGTGGTGGGCAGCAAAACAAAGTTTATTGAGTGATAGCATAAAACTCCTGGAGAAGAGGTGCACCCGAGAGCGTTGCCCTTGGAATTTCTAAGCTTACGGGGTTTTATGAGCAGAAATATCTTAAGCAATCAGGATGTGCTGAGTCATTCCAATCAGGGCTTTGGTCACATATCTGTCAACCTATTAGGTTAATGTCTACATGCTGATGGTCTTTTTTGCTGACATTTGAGGGCTCATGTCTTAACTGCCCCTTGCCTGTAATAGTGATAAATGCTCTGTGATTGTCTTATTTTAGGTCATTTTGCAGAAGTCATTTCTGCAAAGGCTACAAAACGGAATGCTAGTGTGGTCCTATCTAAGCTGCAGAACAGGATGTCAGTTGCATTTTATCTTAGCTGTCCTGACTCCAAATTGTCTTGTTGCAGACCCAGGCCCTGTCTGCCTAAATGTCCAACCAACTCCTAATAGTGGGCTTGGCACCCAGATCATCAAAAAGAGACTATGACAGGATGGGGCTGGCACAATGGTAAGTGGGATGAAATGGGCTTTACTCACACTGGAAGAACTAACTGCACATTGGATCCAGTGCTTACTATGGGAAAAAACAACTGCTAGGGGATGAAGTATTACTTGGGTGATATGCTGGGAACAGAAAGCTTAAAGGTTGTTGGTCAACAGGAAGCTGGGAGGAAGAATATCCCTTCTCTTCAAGCCTGGTGGTCTCCCACTGTAGGCCCCTATTGGTAGAACCCAACATGAAGCCAGCCTAACATGGAGCCACATGAGGCCTGCATAGCCCCAGCCAATACCACAAAGCTGAGTGTAAAGGGTCAGTGTGGAGCTGAGAAACAATAACTTATTGGAATAGTACTCAATAAATTTCTGCTGAAAGAAGTTATAAATATTTGAATTTCTTAAAAAATCATTTAAATTGCTTAAAAAATGAAACATACTTCTGAATACAATAAATAACAATAAAAAGTTATCCAAAAAACACAGAAGCAATTGAGGCTTATCAAGAGGCTAGGGTCAAGTAAAATAGTCAATTCCTATCAAAGTGAATAATATTCTGTTTCCTGGAAGCTGAAGCAAAAATGGAAATATGCCATGCATTAAATTTAACTCTAATAGTGGAGAGTAGCAGAGAGGTCTAGAGATAAAGTTAATTTTTCTTTTTTTTTCCTGAGCAGAGGTTTAATGCTTTCAAGCATGTGTATTTGTCTAAAACTCCACAGTTCAGAACCAGGAAATATGAAATAAAAAGATTTAATCTTACTTAACTTTTATCTCACAGAAGTATGTGTGTGTATATATATGACCAGCTGTTGGCCTCATCTATAAAAGAACATCAACACATAAACTAGCAAATATCTCATTTTAAGAACTAGATATCCTCAGGAGCCATTAGAATGAATTAGGAGCAAAATGCATGCCTGAATAAGAGAATAGATCCATTTGTGGATCCACAGTGACTGAATCCCTACAAAAGACATAATAAATTGACTTGTTGCCTGAGGGCACTTAAAATTGAATGTGTACCAAATACAGTGATTTTTGTTTTGTTTTGTTTTGCAGAATTTTATGCTGAGTTTTTCCTTATGGAAGTCAGATGCTAATGGACTCACACTGCTTCTTAAATTCACTCTTAGAGAATACAAAAAGGTTATCAGCATAAAGAAGGAAACTGCATTTCTCTTTGTTGCATCAGGAGAAGGCAAAGTCAATTCATTTCATATTTGCGCTATGTTGATAAAGTTTAAAAAATAAGTGCTGAACTTAGTCCTGTTTGACATCACTTAAGACCATATTGCATTTCATCTATCTCTGCCTATTCTAATTTTGGCAAATATGTTAAATGAAAGAGGCAGTAATAATTGAGGTGACTGTCTGGAATGCATGAGTTGGTCCATAGACAACTGTTGTCCATAGAATCAGAGGTGGATGATGGAGCAGCGGTGAAGTTTATACATGACCTTGAGATGTTCTTAAACCTGAGGCATATCAGTACAAGCCCATTAAAAGCAATGGTTTTATTTTCAATTTCAAAAACATAGATTATAAAGACAATCTCAAGAAAATAAGCCAAGCCAGATTCAAAGAAAATATTTGCATAGGATATATCTGATACAGGACTGTTATCCAAAATATACATAGAAGTCTTAAAAACCAATAATAAGAAAACAAAGACTGATTAAGAAATGGCCAACTCTGGAAAATAGTATGGAGGTTCCTCAAAAAATTAAAAATAGAATTATCCTATGACTCAGCAATTGCACTACTAGGTATTTATCCAAAGGATGCAAACATAGTGATTTGAAAGGACACATGCACCCCAATGTTTATAGCAGCAATGTCCACAATAGTCAAACTATGGAAAGAATGCAGATGTCCATCAACAGATGAATGGATAAAGAAGATGTGGTATATATACTCAATGGAATATTACTCAGCCATCAAAGAGTAAATTCTTGCCATTTGCAATGACATGGATGGAACTAGAGGATATTATGCTAAGTGAAATAACTCAGAAAAAGACAAATACCACATGATTTAACTCATATGTGGAATTTAAGAAACAAGACAGATGAACATAAGGGAAGGAAAAATAAAATAAGATAAAAACAGAGAGGGAGGCAAACCATAAGAGATGCTTAACTCTAGAAAACAAATTAAGGGTTGCTTGATGGGGTACTTGAGTGATGGGCATTAAGGAGGGCACTTGATGTCATGAGCACTGGGTGTTATATGCAACTGATGAATCACTATATTATACTTCTGAAATTAATAATATAGTATACATTAATTAAATTGAATTTAAACTTAAAAAGAAATTTTTAAGAGGCCAAAGATACAAGCAGACACCTAACCAAAGAAGATGACAAATAGGTACATGAAAAGATGTTCCACATTATATATCATCAGAGAAAAGTAAGGTAAAACTATGATGAGATACCACTATATCCCTATTAGAATGGCCAAATTCCAAAACTGACAACACTAAATGGTGATGGGACAGAGGAGCAACAGGAACTCTTATTCATTGCTGGCAGGAGTGGAAAATGGTACAATCACCCTAGGGGATGCTTTGGCAACGTCTTACAACTTCTTAAACATCCTCACACACCTGGGTGGCTCAGTTGAGCATCTGACTCTTGATTTCAGCTGGTCATGATCATAATCTCCTGGGATTGAGCCCAGGGTTAACCTCTCCACCCAGTGGGGAGTTTGCTTGTCTCCCTCTCCCTCTGCTTGCTGTGTTTCTTTCTCCCTCAAATAAATAAATCTTAAAAAAAAAAAAAAAAAAAAAAAGAAACAAAAAACATCCTCTTACCATCTGACCTAATAATCATGCTTCTTGGTATTTACCCAAATGAATCAAAAACTTATGTCCACACAAACCTACACATTGATAATTACAGTAGTTTTATTCATAATTGCTGAAATTTGGTAAACTTTGAACACAAACAAGATTTCCTTCAATAGGAGATAAACTGTGGTATATCCAAGACAGTGGAATATGACTCACTGCTAAAATTAAATGAGTGATAAAGCCAAGCAAAGAAATTGAGGAAACTGAACTGCCTAAAACTAAGTGAAGGAAGATTATAACAAATATAACACTCTGGATGTTGATAACGGGAGGAGATACGGCAACTCTGTACTTTCTGCTCAATTTTGCTGTGAACTTAAAATCACTCAAAAATAAAGCTTATTAATTTAAAAAAAGCATAAGGTGATTGTGTTACATTGAAACTAATATTTTACCCTAGATTGCTTTTGTCCTTTCTTATTTAAGGGAAAAAAGGAATGGCTCTATGTTTATATTCTTTGCCTTTAGAATGTCTATCTTATAACTCTTACTCTATTTTCTATCATTTCCCTCATGTTCTGTCTCCTACCACTTCTGCTAACAGCATATGTTAAGTAAGGAAAAAGGAGGTAGCAATCAAAAGTTTTATTTGAAATGTGACAGAGATTATTTAAATTGGTACCTGGAGACTGACTAGTTAGAACTCTTCAAGAGATTCTGATCATGTCAGCCTTGCTAATCTCTCTTCTCATTACAAATCAATTCAAAATTCCATTAATCCTTTGGCCTGAGTATGATGAGAGCTTTCCAGAAGTCTCTGTCAGAAACACTTCCTACTTCATGGCACTTCTGGCTCACCATTCAGTCTGCTTTTCCTCAGATGGTCTGATCACAAGGCACAATAGGACAGACGGTAAGTGGGTCAGAGAGAGTCTATCACAAACAGGACTATATTGTTAATGGTAAGAACAGCTACCTACTAGGAATCACCAAGCACGTATCAGACACCATCTAGGTGTTCAAATGCAAGCATTGTGTCCTTTAGAGTGAAGGAAACCAAGGCTCAGAGAGGGAAGGTACATAACTCACAAAAGGCCACAAGGCTGGACTGATTTCTGGATGCCCTGTTTTCAAGTGTCAGAAACAGGACTCCAATTCATTTAGGCAAAAAATGATAAAGTATGACTTTACAAATTCCAAATAAGTTTAAACAAGCAGACTGAATGAGGGTCACAGATATAGCAGGGCCTTAGGAATGTTTAGAACCAGCACCTTGAAGTTTGCAGTCTTTTTTGGTATCTCTTCTTCTTGGCCTTCTCCACACATACCTTTGATTCCCTCTCATGGCTGACAAGTTTTCTCCCTTTGGCAGGAAACTGTGCTACCAACAGCTCCAAAGAGTTATATCTTAAAATATCTGGCCCTGCAGTGATACTAACTTTCTTTGCACTTATCAATTCAAAAACTCCTGGCAAAAAATATTGTTTATCCTGCCTCCCCTACTGGGCTAATGAACTCTCTCCATTCCTGAAGACACCATATGGATGATGAGAAATGGGAGCAGAATTGGGAGGAAAATCCAGGAATTAGAGAAGACCCTCAAAAGACAAACTCAGTGATGTTTACTACACACAAACACACACACACAAACCATGATATAGGGCCTGCAAGTATTATTCTCACCATGTAGATGAGGAAAATAAAAGCTAAGTGATGAGAATAAATTAAAATTTAACTGTCTCACCCAACATAACCCAATAAATAAGTTGATGGAACTGTACTCAGGCCTCTCTATATTCACTGTGTTTTCATCTATATCTGCTTCCAAACCTATGAAGAAAAACTAGCTTGGAGAAAGCTGTTGTTAAAAGGGTCCTACACAGCATCTCACAAGACTAGCTAATGCCGGTAAAACTTGAAGTCCACAGATTGGATGAAAGCCCAATTTAACTGGCATTTATCTTCTTAAGAAAATTAGAGATACAACAAATTAATAAAGAAAAATAGCAATGATATTGATTGATTATTACCTTCATGCAATAAAATTTGCTTCTTTATTACAGCAAATACAACTCTGAAAAGTAAGTAAAATTATCACCATTTTTTATAAAGGAAATTGAGACTAAGAGGAGTGGAGATTTTACCTAACACCGCGGTTGATATTCAAACCTATATCCAATGAGCTTCAAAGTTTTGTGCTTTCCAAACATCTACTTCCAAAGAGAAGAAGGTAAAACAGGATGTATAAAGGTTTTCCCAAGTAAAAATGATATAAAGTACAGTAGCACCTATATTTGTTATGATCTCAACTAGATGAGTGATCCCTAGAGGCAAAGAGTACAATGGTCACCCATGGTCTCAGCAGAGCTGAGAATTTTGGCAACTGAGAGTGAGGTCTTTAATCCTATATAGAGACTCTAAATCTAAACTAACACCAGAGATAGTTTAAAAAGACAGGGTCCTCCACCTGAAGAGCTTATATTGTCATTAGGATAATAGACCATAATTTTATATAAAACAGATAAACAGATAACTTATGTTATTAATATTCACTATGAAGAAGTTAAAATAAGAAAGTGACAGTGAGTGAATGTGGATGCTTGGGCTACCTAGTGTTATCAGAGAAGATCTCTCTTAGGAGGAGATGTGTGTATTTAGTCCTGAATTATAAGACAAAGGCAACTGTGAAGAAATCTGGGTGGAGTTGGAGGTTAGGCATGGGAAAAAGACATGGGGAAGATCGTTCCAAAGAAAAAGAAAATCAAGTACAAAGATCCTGGGAAGGGAACAAGCTTAACTTGCTCACAGGGCAGAAAGAAAAAAAAAAAGGAGAGTTGAGCAAGATCTGGATCCCCTAGGGCTTGACAGGAGCTTAACATATGCTAAAGCCAGGAGCTTGACATTTTTAATGGGAAGTCATTAGATAGTTTTAACAGAGAAGTGACTTAATCTGCCTTGTTTTTTAGAATGATGACTCTGAAGAAGGATCTGTGTGAGAGAAGGGCACATCACTGTGTGAAAGCAGGAGTTCATTGAGGCTGGAGGTCATTGTATAGCAGAAATGTTGGAGGCTTGAGCTCAAGTTTTAGCAGTAAGATTTGTGAGTAGTAGCTAGATTCAGGATACATTCTGGAGAAAAAACCTGCAAGGCTGTGTCCAGAGTGCAAAGAAAATAAAGTAATAAAAATCCCCCAATCCTAGAATTTTGACTTGTTGAATTTTTTAGGCTAAGAAAGAAGTAGGGTCAATGAGGTGAAAGTTTGAATGAGATCAGAGAATGTTTGTAGTGGGAATACTACAGGAAGTAAAGTAAAAATGTAGGAGGTGAGCAGAAGATGGTCAGAGGAGGGGAGGTTTGGAATTGAAAATCTGGGAAGTGATGATTACCATCAGTGATGACAAGATGGCTGAACTGGAATGGAAAACAAGACAACTGGAGCTAAAGAGGTCAAGGATCTGGGAGACCAGGGTGTAGGATGAACCATCCACATCCTGGCTTCTGTACTTATTGGCTATTGGCTGGTAACCTTGGGCAGGCTACTTCACACATTCATATGCCTCTGTTTCTTAATTAAAAAAAAAAAAAAAAAAAAAAAAAAAGAGGGCAAGAGTATACACTATTTCACAGAGCTGTTGTGAAATCTAAGTTCACATATATAAAGTACTTTCTATAGTACCTAGCATATAGTAAGCATCTGGTAGGTATTAGCAGTAAGTACTATCTGCATTTGTATTACATATTTATTGCTTTATTTTTCAAAAGTGGTGAAGGTTCTGAAGATAGATATTAAATATTTACTGCATGGTAGGCACTGTTCTAAACACTTCTTTAGAAACAAACAAACAAAAAAAATCATTTAATTTTCACAATGCCCTTACAAGGGAAGTACTATTTTTACACACATTTCATAGTGTAAGAGACAGAGAACAAGTAAGCTAGGCTTTGAATCAAGCCAATCTGATTTCAGATTCTCTGCCCTTCACCACCATTCTATGTGGTGATTTACAGAGGCATAGATGAGGCCAGGAAGTGAGGACACAATCTGGTGATAGATGTGACAGCCACAAGGCAGGGTCATGGGTAATGAAGTCAATGACATGCATTCAAAGAATCTGGGGTTTTGAAAGAGGAAAGAGGAGAGACAGGCTAGAAGTGACAGCGGGGAACAAGGCTTACAAGACACAGAAGCATTTCAAGCATTTCCGACCAAAAGTACATCATGAAAAAACAACTTCAAATTTGGGCAACCAGTGGGCTTGGCAGTTCCTTAGGGTTCTGTCCTTGTCATTGTATTTTTATCCCAGGGAGAGGAAGTTCTTGTGAAGTCCTTGTCCTCTATGCCAGCCTCGTTAAGAATCATACTCAGTTTAGAAGTAAGGTTATCTTAACCTGGTAAGACGATACTGAAGTAAATTTTATTTGGGGGGGTGGATGGGCAGAGGGAGTAGGATTAGTTCTCAGACCAATACCCATGTGTAAGTAGTTTTTTAAAAATAGAGGAAAACTCAAATTTAGAAACTCTTATGCTTTGTGAGATACTTCAAAAAATGTAACTAGATGCGCATTTTCAAATTCAATTTTCCATGACAAGCCGTAAATCACTAAATTGAAAACTTTTCAAAATCAGTCAGTATAGATAAGGGATCAGCAAAGAACCGCCTATGGGCCAAATCTAGTCCACCATCTGTGTTTGTATGGCTTGAGGGCTAAGAACACCTATTACATGTTTAAATGGTAAGAAAAAAAAATCAAAAGACAATATTTAGTGATATTCAAAAATTATATAAAACTCAAATTCTAAATGGAATAATTAAAATCTCATTACACTTCATCATTAATGAAGTATAATAAATATTTGCAAAATATTTTGATGATGGGGACATCAAACCCAATTAAATGAAATTTATCCCCTCCAAAAGAATTACATTCTTATTCCATTACAAAAAAAAAAAGTACTCATGGATCATTATATTTTTAATTTCATCATCAAAATATAGTGGAAATTTGGTTTCCCTCATGTTACATTAGCACCTACATAATATTCTGTTTTGTCTCTTAGCCTAAAAAGTTTATAAGTTTTGTTATAGAAAAACTTTGCCGGCAGCCCCGGTGGCGCAGCGGTTAGCGCTGCCTTCAGCCCGGGGTGTGATCCTGGAGACCGGGGATCGAGTTCCTTGTCGGGCTCCCTGTATGGAGCCTGCTTCTCTCTCTGCCTGTGTCTCGGCCTCTCTTTCGCTCTCTCTGAATGAATGAATGAATAAATAAATAAATAAATAAATATCTTTTAAGAAAAAGAAAAACTTTGCTGACTTTTGATAATACATAAGGGATAGACAAAGTTTAAATTACTATAGGTATCATAACATAAATATTATAATATGATATGTAGACATCTGTCTGTAAATGTAGCCATTTGATTACATATCCCTTTGGCCAGAAGACATTTATTGAACCAGAAACTATCTTGGTTGCTGAGGATATAAATTTAAAATATATGATCTTTGTTCTCAAGAAAGTCATAGTCTTATTATTTTATTGTTGTGGTAATTCTGGTAAAATTTAAGAAGAACAGAGGATTTCTATAAATATCTCTTTCAAATGAATATGCCCTCCTCTCTCTCCCACTCAATTTCCAGCTTTTATTGGTTATTGAATCTTATATTTCTATGTAACTGTTAAGTGATTCACTGTTTTTCAATTTAGGATGGAAAATGGGAGTTAACAAATGTGACCCCTCTCCTATACCTGTAACTCCACTGGAATGTCTTGTGATCTCTCCCTCCTGTGCTTAACCCCTCTTAATGTCATTTAATTTGTTGGGGTCCTAGCATACCACTTGAATAAAGTCATCCAAGGTATGTGTCTCTGCCAAGTGGAACTAAGCATTGTTTATTATTGTTGCAACTGCATTGCTCACACACAGAATCAAGACCCAAAGCCATTTCCATATTTTTCAGTAGCTAACTCTTACCCTTTTCTTTCTAAATTGCCTCTGACATCAATAGCCCTACAGGATTTCAATGTGGGTTTAAGGAACTGAGCAACCAATGAATATGGGGCATTCTTGTAGCATGCAATCACAACTTGTGCTTGGCTTTCATAACAAAATCTTGTCCAAAACCATCTCAAAGAAGCCAAAACCAATCCAAAACCACTTCCTAGGTCCACATTGCATAACAAGTGGATATGTTCTTTCCCACCACATGATGAAGGGCACTAGGTAGCTAGATGCCTAATCATGTGAATGGTGAAAGTATTTGTCTATTAGGTTTAGGCTACAAAAATTGTAAGATTTCTGGTTCCATGCTGCTTATTAAACACTTTTCTATTCACATCCATTTGCTATTCCTTCTATGACTCCTGAGAAGAGTTTATTGCTCTCTCTCCCCTCACATCCTAACAAAACTCTGTGGGACTGGGAGAATGGGGAGTTTAAGGCTTTCACTTAATACTCATTGATCAAGAAACAGAGGAAAAAGAGAGTGAATATTTAAGAGCTGCACTGATAGAAACAAAGGAACCAGGGACATGGAGCTTTTTAACATCAAAATATTTTCCTCATTTCCCAAGTATCTGGCTTCCCTAATCTCTATCAATAAATACTGTTGAGCTCATGTGTCTGAGAAATAGCAAGGATTTGGGAATTGAACTTGGTTCAATAATCACATCTCTCCCAAACATCTTCTGTGGTAGCAGTAGAGATTCTCTGAATTCTAAGTCCATGGGAAAGTAACCTCCATTCTTCTCCTTTTAGATTACAAATACACAGAACAGGGAGGTCTCCATGCTGACACCAGTGCACTTAGCATAGAGGGGGAGGGTTTGGCCAATGTGGGAATGGCAAAGGATAAAAGAATGAATTAAAAGCTAAGGTGGACAGAAATCAAGAGCTTTTTTAAAATCAAGAGCTTTTTTAAAAGTGTGCAGGGAAGGCAGGATCACATGTAAACACAAGGACCAGTGGTCCAAAGCACGCAAAGTGATAAGTAGGTCCATCACCTTTTCCACCCTACCATCCAAGCAAAAGAACATTTCTTCAATTGATTTGTTATGGTCTCTAAACACACCAGCATTATCAAAAATTTTAAGGGTATAAAAAAGAGATATGTATTTTAACTTCATGAAACCACTCTGATGCCATTTTGGTAAGAAAGTAATTTCTGAGGTTGGGTTAAGCCTCATCTACACCAACTACCATCAAATCAAGAGTCTTAAAACAACTCTACTTTGTGCATCCCACATCTCTGAGAAGACACCATCATGCCCTAGCCTTCATCAAAATCCTAAAAAAATCTTTATCTCCCCCAAACAATGGCATAAGAAATCATCAAAGTTGCAATTTCTATTTCCTACATATCTCTCAAATCTGCCCTTCCTTTGTATCCGCACTGCTACTACTTCAACATAGTTCACCTTATTTCTCATCTGGATTTCTGCTATAAACTAGGATCCTATTCGCTGACTCTCCTCGGAGACCTTTCTAATTTGCAGATCTGATCTTGTCACCTAGCATAATTTGCCTGTGGGTCTCCCACAGCCTTTAGGATAAAGTTTACTCTCATCTCCATCTTTACAGTATACTTGCTTAGTGACCTTTACAGAACAGTGACATGTTCTGCCATCGTGACATTTTCTCCAATGTTTTATGCTGTCTCATGCCTTTATATCTTTGTTGTAATGGTGGATACTCTTTCCTATATGTCTCATGAAACTGTGTCCTCCATAAGCATAGGGACCATGTATTCTTCATTATTACAGCCATGGCATTTGACATAGTGTCTGGCACATGGTAGAATGAGACAAAAGACTGGTAACTTTTTTTTTTTTTTTTTTTTAACTTTTATTTATTTATGATAGTCATACAGAGAGAGAGAGAGAGAGAGAGACAGAGACAGAGGCAGAGGGAGAAGCAGGCTCCATGCACCGGGAGCCCGACGTGGGATTCGATCCCGGGTCTCCAGGATCGCGCCCTGGGCCAAAGGCAGGCGCTAAACCGCTGCGCCACCCAGGGATCCCAAGACTGGTAACTTTTAAATCAAGTTGACAATTCCAAAAGGAAGGAGTGTTTGCTGGCTTAGTGCAGATATCACACCGATGAGGGTATAGTTATCTGACAGTCATAAGAAAATATAAGAGTCTTGAAAATTTGGGTCAAGGGGAGTAGGACAGAGTGACTGATAAGCACCAGAGGGGGAAAAAAAGTACTTAAAAACAAACTGTCTACTGCATAATTTTGCAGAGAGCTGGCCCTGATGTGCGGGGTGGTTCAAAAGGAAATTACTGCCCGACATAGGCGTAAAGAATACCAATTATTTTCCTCTTAAGTAGGGCCAGACCAACTCAACAGAAAACCAGAGAGGATGGGCACAGCATTCCTGGAAGTAGTTGATGACTCTGATGCCATCAGCTGGGTTGCCCAAGGAGACATGATCCAGGAGCCACCCAGCTGATGGCTGGTATACCACAGATGAGCATGCTTCTTGGAAAAGACCTGTGGCAATTAGGAATTCAAGCTTAGCCCCAACTTTTCAGATGAAGCCTTCTAATTTTCCTTTTCCCTCCCCTCAGCTTCTTCCAGGAAACCTGCTCTGTCCTCTGCTGCGGTTGGGAAAGATCAAATATGCTTTTTACCGAAAGGCAGGGCTTTCCTCTCCTCCCTGCTCCTTCATGCGAACCCACATGCTCACACAGGGACACTTCTGGGGATCTGGCATGAAGCCACCCCCACTTTGTGCCTATGATCCTTTATGTAGAACGAGAGGACACAAGGTCAAGGTGGAAGGCCAGATCTGCTAGTCTAAGACAATTAACGATGATAGACTAATGTGATCATGAAAGACAGTTTGAATAGAATTTTTTCTGAGATACATTTTGACCCCAGACAGTTTTTGGATACTTCTGTTCCATGCCTTCATAATTTCACTCATGCTAACTAATTTTAACCAAAACTGCTATCAGGAGAACTAGGTAAAATAAGGAAAAAATTTTTTTAAAAAAAGCATGGCCTATCTACAAATTAAAATACAATTTGGCTGGTATAATAGGAGAAAGAAATTTGACACTGTCTTGATACCAAATCTTTTAGTTCCATATTCCAATAAAATTTCCAAACTTGCCCAGGCATTCTCCACCTACTACCCATGGACACAGAGAATACCTTCTAGCAGGTTTCTTCTATATATCTGCTTCCTCCATTCTGTGCAATACTGATAACTCTCTCACCATAGAATCATTCCCCTTCCACTTCTGTCCCTCTTGTCACCGGAGCTTCTGGAAGACAGGAATTTATACCAGGTACTCAACGGATCACCATTAGGTCACTCTTTCCTTCTAAACACCCCTTCCTGTGTGTCACTGCGGGACTGTAAGCTCATCATGGGCAGGGATCATGGCTATTTCAGTGCATAGAAGTCAATGAATGTGTAAGTACGAGTTGCTTGTCTAATTCGGCCAAAACAGTGATCGGTCACAAGCTGCCATGTGCAAAGTTTGCATGCAAAAACACTGTTGCTCTTTACTGAAACCTTCATTTTTCCCCATTAAGTTAAATACTGCAGATGGAAGGACTGAACTGTCTCTTGGTATCAGCCCATGAGAGGGATATGAAGGTGCAGGTGTTACTAGCACTTAACAGGATTTTGAACTTGAAGCATCATGTGGTGGTGATGATGGTTTAGGTTATTTCTCATTCAAAAGACTCATATAGGAAAGACTCTGTGGAAAAATATCCACAGAGTTTAATCAGTGACCCCTATGAGGCTAGAAAAGCTGGGTAGTCCTGGTAGTGGAGGAACCATGAGGTCACAACAGAACAGTCATGAAGGGAAAAGTGCTGTATTTTATAAATCACAGGGTTCTTGACCCAAGGAACAACTCAGTTTCTTTGACAATCCCACAGTATTTTTAGTCATTGAGCTGGTTAGTTCCTTGTAGGAATAATATTCCTCTTTTGTTTACTCTACTCTTGATTCTTCCTTCCTTCCTTTCTTCCTGCCGTGAAATGGTATGTTTACTGTGTATTGCTAAATCACTACTATATTTATTTGTGCTTTTATTGCCAAGACACTCATAACCCTTTTTTTTTTTTTTGGCCCAATCTGAAAGGACAAACCATAATTTAAAAAGAAGGAAAGAAATGAAGGAAAGAAAGAAAGAAAAAAAGAAAGAAAAGAAAAGAAAAGGAAAGGAAAGGAAAGAAAAAAGAAAGAAAGAAAGAAAAAGAAAGAGAAAAAAAGAAAGAAAGGTGAAAAGAGAAGAGAAAAAAAGAAAAGCAAAGAAGAAAAGAAAAGAAAAAAGAAATCTGGCTTTTACATTAACAGAAATGTTTTATTTTCTACCTCATTCTGAGCACTTTTATGGTATCTGTATCACTAAGCATTTAACACATATCTGTTTACACTCACTTCATTGATAGCTAGATACTTGTTATTATCCTCAGTTGTATTTATGGAGAAATAAGCATTGAAAAACTTTCCCAACATTATCTTCTAATATATGTAAAGACAGAATTTGAACCCAAGTTAATAGGACTCCAAACTTTAACTTGTACTGTTAATCTTCTATGACTTTGAAGTGTGTCTTCATTACATGTAGCTCCCTCTAATTCAGACAATGTTCATCAGTTTCAAAAACATCCCTTGCCTAAGAGAACTGGGTATCATGCAAGACCACAGAAATCATAGATTTCCTCATCCTACTGATGATATAATGAAAACCTAAAGAATTTAAATGACTCCCATAAGATGTCAAAGCTACTTCACGCCATCTCTTATCAAAATTAGATTTTCCTATCTTCCTGTTGGGTCTCTTATTCCTGTTACAACACTAATTTCTTGTGCCCTTTATATCTTTACCGTGATTCTTCTGAAGAGCAGTATTTCTTTTTCCTCACTTAAGAAGCTTTGTTTTTGGCAAAGGAGAATGAAACATCTCAGAGGGTTCTGTTCAAATATATCATTTGAAGCTATTATGCACAGACTAGATACATTAAACCTTTTGGATGCTTAAGACATCTTGGTTATGAAAGATGATTATGTAAATGAAGATGTTAATTCACACTTTCTCACTTTATAAATTACCCATAGGAATTCACTTGGCCAGTGGATGAGACTAAACACAAGTCAGGCCAATGCTAGGCCAACTTCAAATTAGGCATATTTGTTTTGGATGACTTCCTATGTCCCTTCTACCTTCCCTCAGACCTCCTAGCATTCATCTTCTGCCCTCCTTATCTGTCACCCACTCTTTGGCTGCCCAAGCACATCCTGTGCCAACTTCTTTCTTTTTCACCTCCATTACCCTCTTTCTTCCTTTCTCCAACAGCTCTCCTTCCCTAAGCTGGATGATTTCCCTCAAGGTTTTGAGGAACTCTATTCTTTGTTCCTATGCTTTCTCTTGCCCTTTTTTCTACATTCTGAGAGCACTTGTGACCTTCCAATTCCTCCTTCAACCCACTCCCTGCAGAAGAATTCCACCAGAATGGGGCATTTGCTGTAGTCCTGGGACCTTTCACATGATTTCTTTTCCATGATGACTATCTGATCAACACTAAGCTGTCTGAATACCATTCCTTTATGTCCTGCTCTTTCAAGCGGCTAATGAAATTAACTACTAATGTTATTATTATTAGTTAATAATTAATAACACTAATAATTTATTAATAGCAATGCTCTTATTAACAGTTATTATTTTCATTAAATAAATGTTGGTTAAATAAAATCAGTATCTCTGCCAATGTGTCAACTTCCTTTTATGTTACCTCACATAGTAAGCAATTCAAAAGCATAGGTAAGAAGCAGAAGACCTTCTAGGAGTTAACTACATTTAAAGACCGGTAGCAATACTGATATCTTTTTTTTTAACTTCTTTTTTATTTATTTTTAAAATTTTTATTTTAAGTAGGCCTCACACTTAATGTGGCTCTTGAACTCACAACCCTGAGATTAAGAGCTGCTTGCTCTTCTGACTAAGCTAGCCAGGTGTCCCTTTTTTTTTTTTTTAACGATTTTCTTTTATTTTTCAGTAAGCTCTATACCCAATGGGGGGGCTTAAACTCACAACCCCAGGATCAGAAGTTGCATCCTCTACCCACTGAACATGACACACACTCCTATACTTTCTCTAATCACATTATAAAGACAAATCACTGCCAGCATCCTTTAACTCTAAAATTAAGATTATTCATCCAAGTCTTGTTAATTTCCATTTCATTCCTCATTGTGTCTATTACATTTATTCCCAAATAGATGGTTTATAATTTCCAGAAACAGTAGTAAAAGCTTTATTTTTCCTTTCCTTTACAGGGTTTGTTTTTTTTAATGAAAAAGTAATGTAAGCTTGTTCTGATAATCAACTCCAAAAATCCAGAGGGATAGAAGGAAACCATTAACAATTTCATTCTACCTCATTTCTACTCAACTCTCAAGTACCACTGTTAAGAGTTTGGTATGAATCCTTCAGTCCCTTTCTCTATGATTTGAAAAATTATATTCAAAATAAATACATATGTTCACACAAAGATATAAACACATATAAATAAAATGTTTTATTTATGTTCCAAATATGGGATCATCTTATGCATATGGATTCTTTGCTTGCTTTTATTCTTTTTTTTTTTTTAAGATTTTATTTATTTATTCAGGAGATATACAGAGAGAGAGGAAGCAACATAGGCAGAGGAAGAAGTAGGCTCCCTGCAGGGAGCCCGATGTGGGACTTGATCCCAGGACCCTGGACCATGCCCTGAGCCTAAGGCTGATGCTCAACCGCTGAGCCACCCAAGTGCCTCGCTTGCTTTTATTCTTAATAATATATCATGGACATCCCTTTGATCTTTATATTATGGAGTACTATAATTTAGTCAACTTTCTCCCATTGATAAGATACACAGGCTGTTTCTAGTTATATTGCCACTACAAATAATAATGCAAGAAATATCACTGACTATAGTTTTGCATTTACCAGCTATTTTTATCTGTAGGATATATTTCCCAAAATGGGATTGCCTGGGTCAAAGAATATGTACGTTATTTTTCTGGAAAAGATTGGTTAGAGCAATTCACACTTCCATGAACAATGTCTAAGAGTGTCTGTTCCTTAGCAGATTTATAATGTGATAAAGTTTTTTTGATAAAAATATGTGAGTTACAAACAAACAACCGGTCTATGTGGGCTTGTCTAAAATAGCAAGACATGTGGTGCCTGGGTGGCTCAGTCGGTTAAGCGTCTGACTTCAGCTCAGGTCATGATCTTGGGGTCCTGGGATCAAGCCCCAATTCAGGCTCCCTACTCAGTGGGGAGTCTGCTTGTCCTTTTTGCTCTGTCCCTCTCCACCCCAACTCATGCTCTCTCTCTCTCCCAAATAAATAAATTAAATTAAAAACAAAATAAAATAGAAGACTTCTAAAATGAGGGGTCTAAGGCAGAAGGAAAAGAGCCATCTTTCAAGATATATCCTAACATTTTATAGAGGTTAAAGCTTATTTAAAAATAATAACAGGAGCACCTGGCTGGCTCAGTTGGTAGAACATGCACCTCTTGATCTCAGGGTCCTGAGTTCAAGCTCCACATTGGGTGTGGAGCCTACTTAAAAAAAAAAATAGCACCAACAATCCTTTTTGGAGTGTGAAGGTAGAGGTGGCCACTTTAGAAAGCAAGAATGTAGTTTTCAGGAAGAAGTGGAAAGAGGCAGGATGGTGTTGTCGCCAGGAAAGCCTCAAGCAAATTGCTCTGATTTGATGTATATAGATGAATAATTTGGCCAGTTCCTCATTTTTCCCAGTCACTGCCAAGCTGTGCAGCCAATTATTCCCTGAAGTGGGTCAGAGTAGACATAGGAAACAGTAGAGTGAGTGTGTGTCTAATGGCAGTGTCATTTCCATTGGTAGCTAACAGTAGCCAACAGTGATTGAGGGTTTACAACAAGCCAGGTGCTCTTCTAAGTGCTAAATTCAATTCCTTTGATATCACTACCCACTGTATCACAAACACTCACAAACTTCTTAGCATGTCCAGTCCATCCAAACGACATAAATGTCTCAATGGTATGGACTGTTGGAAATCATGCTTAAGCCTGGCCCATACTGCCTGCATCCTGACTTCCTGGCCCTATTCTCTTTTCAATCCCCTGCAATCCTCTGTCTCCTGCCCACATCGCTCCACAGAAACTGCTAAGGTAAAAATCACTGGGTGCCTTCCATGTGGCCAAATTCAGCAAGCATCATTTTCTGTTTTCTCCTTTTTGACATGTGATTTTTGTATGCCTTTGTGAACACAATTCTCATCTCTTGCCATGCATGATAACCCTCTTTCCTGGTTTCCTCCTCATATCATTGTCTTAGCCCAATCTCAGTCATGGACTTCTTTTTCTCCATCATTCCCCTCAAAGATTCTAAACTTGCATCTTTTCCCCTTCCCTGGAAAATCCTACCCCCATATCCATGGAATCAGATAAAATTTATTTGCTGCTGATACATGAAGCTAAATCCCCTCACTTCTGAGAACCATATCCTTATATTCAACTACCTAACAAGGGCAACAGATACACTTATCCATGATTAAAATAAAACTCACCTTTTTTTCTTTAAACAAGCCCGTTCTTCCTCCATATTCTCTGCATATCATGACTATCCAGCTAATACTCACTTTAAAATTTAGGGATGTCATCCTAACATCTCATTCTCTCTCAGCCCCCTAAGAACGGTAGCAAGCATTTACTGAATTTTGATGTGGGGCCATGTTCCTTTGATCCATTTCATTGAATAGTGCCCCACAAAATAGCTAGTATAATCCCAACTCCACAGATTATAGAACTTAATATCAGAGATATTACACAACTTGACGAACATCTTAAGGATAGTGGAAGGCAGTGATGGGATTTAAATTAAAAGATGTGAAAAGGTTCAACTACATTAAGTGACTTCTCACCCAAGTTCCAGTCCTGATTATAATTATAAAGCTGTGATGGTTAATTGTATATACCAGCTTGACTGGGGCATGGGGTACCCAGATATTTGGTTAAACATTCTAGATATGTCAGTGGGAGTGTGTCTGGATGAGATTAACATTTGAATAAGTAGACTGAATAGAGCAGATTGTTCTCCCCAATGTATTGGTGTACCTCCAATCTATTAGAGATCTGAATAGAACAAAAGGTAGGGTAAGGGTAAATATGCTCTCTCTGACTGTTTTCAAACTAGGACATGGGTCTTTTGCATGCAAATTGGAATTTACACAATGAGTTCTCCTGGATTTCAGGCCTCCAGACCCAGACTGGAATAATACCACCAGCTCTCCTAGGTCTCCAGCTTTTACATATTAGACCATGGCACTTCTCACCCTCCATAATTACGTGGGCCAATTCCTTATATTAAATAGGATAATATATACCCATATGCCACAGGTTCTGCTTCTCTGGAGAGCTCCTACTAATACTACAGCCAACTTAGAGAGAATTACTATATTTGAAGCACTGGATACTAAGAACTTTTCAGAAATTATCTCATTTAATCCATATAACAACCTTTTGAGGTAGATACTATTATCCCATTTTACCAATAAAGAAACCAAGATTCAGAGGATTTCAAAAACTTATTCTGTATGAATGGCCCAACTAGTATGCTGCAAAAAAGTACTGTCAGGATACCAGGACTCAAAAACCAAATACTTAGCTTCTATGTTTTTATTCTCCATCACTACTACTCCCCTCCTCCAGATCTTCTTTATTTCACCTTAAGCTGTACATCTCCTCCCTTTCTATTCCCTTGAACCCACTACATTCCATACATAGCTGTATTATTAGCACATATGACATTATTTCCCTATTGTTACTTGTCAGGGGCTTTGTAAAGGTAGATAGTTCATCTTATTCATCTCTATCTCCATGTGAACATCAATACATTTTAGATAAATGGACAGACAGTTGCATATCCTTCCTCATCACCAGGATAGCTTATTCATGAACAAATCTCTAAGGTTTCATCCCAGTCACCCATGGTCAGAGAGATGGATCAATGAAAAATGAAAAAGCAAATCAATAGAGTGAAATCATCACAGGCAGCTCAGTAATTCTATCATTTCTCATCTGACTCCCTCTACAAGTTCTCAGATAGTAACTTCACAATTAACACAAAAAGGTAGTCAAATGGAACATAAGTTTGTGTTGATTTTGAACACAATAAGGAACTGCAACTGATTATGGACAGGGAAAGGATCTATTTCTTTATCCTATAATCACACCCAAACCCACATCTTAGCATTAAGTCTAAAAGAACTATTCCCTGTCATTAGGACTTGAACCATGAGGTCATATAGTGTGTATACACAGGATAGTGTTATGTGGTTTTATAAGCGATTTTTTTTCCACAGCTTTTTAAAGATGTCAACTTCCTATGAATTAACATGATTGTGGGAACTTAAAGAAGTTTTCAGGTTTCAGAAGGAAATGGTCAATGTCCACCCAAACACCCAAATGTGTAACCACAAAAATTGATTCCTTTGAAAAGGACATTTTTTCCTCTTCCCACAGACATGTCAGCTGAGCAACTCTGCACATGGTGAGTCTAGAGAACCAGTGGAAAAAGGAAACAAATCATGGGCTTCTTCCCAACATGCCAGGAAAGAGAGTGGCAAAACTTTCAGAACATTAGACTTTGGTAAGACAATGGCCTATTTATAAATCTCAATTCATTCTTGAAGAATCACTAGGTTCTATGCCTCTTGATATTGATGAAGGCTAGTTGGAAGGAAGGCAGGCAGGGACAAACCCCACCCCCCCTCCTTAAGAGGAAACTCACCCTTAAAGGATTTACAGGGACCCCTCCACCCTTTTCCCACATAAAGGTAGATGACAAAAACCTGAAGGTATGACAGGTGCATGGAGGGTTAACCAGATTAAAACAGCCCTCCAACAAGCCCATAAAACCCCCTAGACTTAGACACTTGGGTGGCAACCCTCTTGGATCCCCTCCCTTTTTGGGAGCTTAGTACCATCTACTCAATAAACTTTGCTTTGCTGCCCACCACTCTGTGTGGTCTACCTCTTCATTCTTCGAAGTGACGTGACCAAGAACTACGGAACTTAAAGGAGAAGAAATCCTGCCACAATATCCCAAACGTTGCTGGTTTCTAAAGATGGCCATTCAAAAAAGATACATTTAGTCATTATTCACTTTGCATGAAAATTTTTTTTTGGTCTATCCCAAATAAAGATGGAATGCCTTATCCATGAACAAATCACTAAAGTTTTATTCCAGGCCAATCTTTTTCTCTTTCAATGAAAAAAATCAATGGAGAATCTGACTTGATCTGAACTCAATTCAACTATTCTTTCTTAAAATAGATGAGACATTCATTAAAAAAAAAATAGATGAGACAGTTTATCCTTTATGATCTACAACTAAAATAAAAACTTTTACTTATAATCTATCTTGTACCAAGCTGCTAAAAACATTTCAGATAGTATCTACCTCACTAAACCAGATGAATAAAAAAGGCAAAAGTGATAGGCTAGGGAGTGGATTGGCTTCACACCCATTACTCTGGCAGAGGCCAACCCAGGAAGACTTCAGAATGGCAGGGTTGCAGGTGGAGTTCAGTTATACCTAAGAAGTCAAAGTACTGGTGTGCTATGTAACCAGGTATAAACAGTTATTAAATGTGTTCTTTGTTTTAGAGGTTTCCTATATATTCTAAACATATAGAGAAAGAGAGTTAAAAAGAAGACCACAGGGGGTGCCTGGGTGGCTCAGTTGTTTAAGTGTCTGCCTTCAGCTCAGGTTAAGATCCAAGGGCCCTGGGATCCTGCAGCATCTGGCTCCCAGCTCAGCCTGAGTCTGCTCCTCCCTCTCCCTCCACCCCTCAGCCATCTGCTCCTGCATGCATGTGTGTGCTCTCTCTCTTTCTCTCTCTCAAATAAAGTCTTTTAAAAAAAGAAAAGAAGACCACAGGCCCAAGTGGAGTCAATTGCCCCCACAAAAACAAACCGAGACTTAATTGCAGTTTCAATCTCTTCAACAGTGGGATATAAAAGCAATCAGTCTGAAATTTTTCAAGACCAATAAAGTGGTCTGTCACTGGGGCCCTCTCCATCCAGATCCCGGCAAAGGAAGATGAGGTAATCTGCATAATAAGATCTGCTCTTCCCCTTCAAGGAAAGTGACCTTACCTGAACAATCTTTTCATTTGCTAATAACTTTTTGCCCCACTATCCTACAAAAACTCCTCAGAGCTTCCCTCTACTTGCTATATGGGATGCCACCTGATTTATGAACTGCTTAGTAAAGCCAATTAGATCTTCAAATTTACTCAGTTAAATTTTCTTAACAATAGGGCACCTGGGTGGCTCAGTGGTTGAGCATCTGCCTTTGGTTCAGGTTGTTATCCTGGGGACCTGGGATGGAGTCCAGCATTGGTTCCCCACAGGGAGCCTGCTTCTCCTTCTGCCTGTGTCTCTGCCTCTCCCTCTGTGTCTCTCATGAATAAATAAATAAAATCTTAAAAGAAAAAGAATTTAATATATATACTTATATATATTTTAAACTATATATATATTTAAACTATGTATATTTAACTATATATATAAACATAATATTACATATTCCAATATGTAAAATCTAGTGGATAATCTTAAGCAGAAACACAAGTGTAAAATATACAACTTCAAGATTTTTTTTCACCTAGTCTCTGGCCTCAACTTTATGATCCAGTATGAACCAGAGGATTTTTCTTCTCTGACTGTCCCTTTTCTCCAATAATGGTGACTATCCTTCTACTGCCCCTTTTCTTAAGGTTGTCTTTCAATATTCTGTCCTCAACACTGTGCTCTTCCATTCTAAGGTTTTGCTTTTCTGAACTGCCTCTACCACAACATAGCAAATGGCATGCATCAAAAAACAAATATAAAGTGGTCACTTCTGTGCATAAAACTAATGGGCTCCTGATCACCTACAAAATAAAATCATACACAGAGGATAATTTGCATTCCTAAAATGAAAAAGAAAAAAGATCCTTAAAATCAAAGATCAAATTATTCATCGCAAGCAGTTAGAGGTGCAAACTAAAGGTTAAACAAGAAAAAAAGGAAAAAAAAGGAAATAAAAATTAATGGGAATGAAAATATACAGTCAAGACAATAAACAAGCCAAAGTTTAGCTCTTGAAAAGACTAAAATGATAAACCTCTAGTGAAACTAATCAAGGAAAAAAGAGAAAGAAAACGCACAAATAACTACTCACAGAGATGAAAGGGGACAATCACTACCCATTCAGACATTCAAAATATAATGAGAACATTATAGGGTTGCCAGAAAAATATAGGATGTGGTTAAACCTAATATTTCAGATAAGCAACAGATAATTTTTTAGTATAAGTATGTTCCAAATATTGTTTATCTGAAATAGATCAGAATAATTTTATATCTTTAAAGAAATTGAAACTATAATGAAAAATCTTTCCATATTAACTCAGAAAGGCTCCAGATCTAGTTGGAATCATTGAGAATTACATCAAACATTTAAGCAAGAAATTACACCGATCTCACATAAAAACCTAACAAAGAACAGAAAGGCAAGCAAGCACTTCCCAATTCATTTTATGCAACCAGCATAAACTTGATAACAAACCAGAGAGCACATTACAGTAAAAACAAATAAATCTGGTCATTTTACTTATTAAAGTAGCACGAAGGATTTATGAACCATAATGATTATATTACACAACAAAGTTGGGTTTATTCTAGGAATGGAAGGTTAGTTTAACATTTTGAAAATCAGACAGTGTTACTCATTAATAGAAAAAATTATGTGATTTTATCATATGTAGAAAAAAAAGCATGTGGTAAGATTCTGATTTGCACAAGGAAGTTTTGCTTATACCTGGTACAGACAACAGTATGACTAGTTGGTTTCTAGTATGCATAAAGTGATCAGAAGTATATGCAATAAATTAGCAATTTCAGACTTGTTCCAGGAAAAAATAATTTCAAGCAAATAAAAAATGCTAAATTGGAAATAGTTTCACTGTGATGTGTATAAATTCTCTGGGGAGTTATGCTTACATTCCTGGAATCCTAAGAATATGATAAGACAGAAATGTTTTGGTTCAGAACACATGAGGCAAAGGTCTCTAAAAAGGTGACACTATGTCTGCTCTGCAATTAGCAGGGTAGTTACAAACCTCTGCCCCATGTCAATGACATTATGAAAAAAAAAAAAAAAAAACCCATGCAAATCAAGTGAATAGTAAATTGGGTGGAACAGACCAGACTTTAGCTGGCTCTACCTAGCGGTAATGGGGGAGACGTCTGGAAGAAATGTTGAGGAATTCACAAATGTAAGATCATAGAGGTTTAGTGCTGGGTTATAAATAAGCACAGTATACAGGTCTGCCTTAATCTATAGTCACAAAGAAACTAAATATTCTAACATCCATGTTGTCATGGCTGCTATTCTTTGTGGCCTTTCTCGCATGGGAGGAAATCCTAGAACTGAGAGAAAGCTCGTTCCCCAGACTTGGGTTTCTGGAAAAGAAGGCAGCCTTTTGGCTTAATTGCTCTTGCTGGACCTTGAGCCCACTGAGGGGGGTAGAGAAATAAATAGAAACTTAACATATATCTTTATGCATAAAGAAAGGGGTTCTTCGACATTATTAATATCACATTGTATATTCCACTTTATATTTAGGTTTTTGTTGTTGTTCAATTTTTAGAGTATGGGAATACTTTCCCTTGAGGCCAGTGTCTCTCTCTATTATGGTTTTCCTGAATCCTGCACTTGAATGAAAGCAAGTTCAACATTAAAAACAATGTTAAAAGGTTAAATACCTGGACACAAAGGCTGAAATGAATTGAAAACTTCTAAGGAACATTAAGTAGAGTTGAATAAGATAAAGTTGAAAACTATTGGGTGGGGCGTGGCACCCTTATATGCCAGAGTTTAAACTTTAAACTCTCTTATTAAACAACAGTCCTGGTTCAAAAGCTTCACTGGTCCCACTTTTCCTCTTCCAATGCTTTCTAACTTCTGTTAATCACAACCCAGAAATTACACAAGGTGACTGAGGGTTTCAGTAGTGGTTGGGGTAGGTAGGTAGGGGACGTGTGTGTAAGTTAATGAAAAGACTGCTGAAATAATATTTCTGAGTGTCATTCCTACTCCAACCAGAACAGTGAGATAGATTATCTATCTATCTATCTATCTATCTATCTATCTATCTATCTATCTATCTATCATCTATCTATCTAAGTTTTAACATACTAGTGTGCATAGCATGTTTTATTGAACAAAAAGTAATTCACTTACTTGGTTTGAAACCATTAACTGTTCGATGGTACTCTGTTGCATGTTAGGAACAGGGAGAGAGATGCACAGATACCATTTAGTAAACTATTGTAGTGGTAGAAAGGTGCAAGATTAGTAGCTAGATCGCAGATGGAGTGACTGAACCTCCTAGATGCTCAGAATCCTGTTCCCTCTTCCTTGTCATATAGGAAGACTCTCTTACCCAGCCTTTTTTGGTGTTAGCTTGGTTCTGGATGGCTGGACGTGGCCAACTGGCTGCAGATGGAAGTGATATGTGGTATTTCCAGGCCTATTCATAAACATCTTGCCTAATCTTCAGCATTCTCTCATATCCTATATCTCCATCTGTTAGGTGGATGGTAACCAGAGCAACTCTGAATCTGGTCGAGATAGCAATCAGGGAGCAACCTGGTAGATGCTCAAGATGGTGGTTCCTGGAGTCTCCGCTACCAAGGGTTACCATCAATCAGCAACTTCCATACCTGACTTTGTGCTAGAAGCCACAAATGTTAATTGGACTAAGCCACTGAGATTTCAGAGTTTCTATCTTACTATAACAAAGCCCAGTGTGACCTATAAATATAGTGAAAGACTAGCCTGTTCAGCCTAGCATATTTGGCATCCAAAGAATCACTTTTAACATTTTGATGGGGCGCCAGGGTGGCTAGATCGGTTAAGTGCTCGATTCTTGATTTCAGCTGAGGTCATAACATCAGGGTCATGAGATCAAGTCCCACATGGGACTACTCACTGGGTGTGGAGCCTGCTTAAAATTCTCTTTCCCTCTGCCTCTCACCATGCCCCCCACTTAGCTTGTGCTCTCTCTAAAAATTATTTGAAAAAAAAAATGAAACAAATTTGAAAAAAACATTTTGAGTAATATTTATCACATGAAATGAAGCAAAGTCAGAAAATAGAAGCAGAATGAATTATTTTTTTAATTCTTTATTTTATAAAACTTTCTATATGTCTTAAGGGTTTTTTTTTTTTTTAAGATTTCTTTATTTATGAGAGAGAGAGAGAAAGAAAGCGCATAAGCAGGAGAGGCAGAGGGAGAGGGAGAGAGGATCTCAGGCAGACTCCAGGCTGAGCTTGGAGCCTGACACAGGGCTCAATCTCAGGACCCCGAGATGACAACCTGAGCTGAAACCAAGAGTCAGCTGCTTAACTGACTGCGCCACTCACATGCCCCTTAAGTTTTTTAACACAAAATAAAATAAATAGGACAACACAATGGAAAAAGATAATAGATTATTTGATTGCATTGCTGTATTTTTTAGAGGGGAAAATTCATACTTATATATTGATCTATTGTAGTATGACAATAAAATTATAGTTTCTGTCATTTTAATCTTGTTCTACAAACTTGTCAATGATTTTGTCAAAATTCTTTTCTTTACATCTTTATGTTCAGTAGACAATATAATTCTTTTTGGGTCAAGAATGCCTTTTAAATTAATTGTAATGTCATAAAGTTTCCTTTGTTACAGGATTTCTTTTCCTTCAGTGTCCCCAGGGTTCTTGGTCATGCTGCTTGGAAGGATGAACATGTAGACCCGATGAAGACAGGTGGACAGCAAAGAAAAGTTTATGGAGCAATAGTAAAGTTTACAGGGTGATAGTACAAAGGTCTCAAAGAGGGAAGGGACCTGAGAAGGTTGCCGATTTGGTGTTCAGATCTAGGGGGTTTTATGGGCTTGTTAGCAGGCAGTTTTAATCTGATTAACCCTCCATGCTCCTAGTACCCAATCAAGTTTTTATCATCTACTTATCATATGGAGGAAGAGGGTGGAGGGCTTCTTTCAGGGTGGTGTAAAATCCTTTTAAGGATGATTTTGTCTCAGGGCTGGGCAGTGCGGGGCTTGTCCCTGTCTGCCTTTCTTCCATCTATCTTTCATTACTTTCACATGAAAGAACAGATATACAAATAGCTAAGAAGACTCTTAAACATAAGCATAAGCCTGTCAAAGTTCCACAAAAGTCTCGTTTCATAATAAATTCCAGAAACTGCATACTGTCCATGTCTTTTTTTATCAGTTCTAGTTCCTTCCACATGTTTTCATGATCAGAAAAGTTCCACAGAGCACTTACACCAGAAATTCATCTTAAATTTCTATTATCTTGAGTAAAAAATGAAGTTTTTCTTCTGATTTAGGACTCATACAGAGATCGTGATGAAAATGATCAGGATATTCAAACAATGCCTTGTTATTTCTCCAGCAACATTAAGACCACTATCTTATGTTATTTCTCCAGATATTTTTCTTCTAACTTGATTCCTTAATCTATGTAAATGTTCAATACACTTTATGTATTTAATAGCCTTTCCCTCCATTTTTTGTGCACCATTTTTCAAGGAACAAGTTTGAAGGTTGCTGTTTTCACTATACCATTAAACTGATTCCAGCTGTTGCAACTATATTTAGGTCTTTACCACACCAGAAAGAAAATGCAATTCAGAAAAGAAAAATCACATACAGATATCTTTATTTCCGATGTACTGTTCAAAAGTGACAATATATAGTACCACAGGAGTTGGAAATATAAACTACGGCAAAGGCAAGCTTGAAAGATTCTGAACAATTACAAATTCTCTCTTGAAATGAACTTACTAGCCAAATCCATGTGTATTGGAGGCCAACAGCATAGCAGGACTTCTGTGAATTCATTACCATGTAAAATGTTTACTTAAGAGATGAATTAAATGTGCTAATTTAAAAAAGGAGATTTTATTTATTCATGAGAGACACACAGAGAGAGTCAGAGACACAGGCAGAGGGAGAAGCAGGCTCCCTGTGGGGAGCCCAATGCAGGACTCCATCCCAGGACCCTGGGATCACACCCTGAGCCAAAGGCAGATGCTCAACCACTGAGCCACCCAAGTGTCCCTAAATGTGCCAATTTAAAGCATATATATATATATATTATTGAAACTCAACTGCCATCGTAGGAAATATTTAGAAATTAGACCAGAAAAATATTTTTCCCCCACTGGAAGTGCTTAAGAATTGCTGGACATGGTGATAATTTAAAAGCAGACCAATTGTTCATCAGTTTCATTATGTTTTTAAATTTTCTACAGGAAATGTACCTCCTGATTGTCTGTATCCCAGGTGGATTGAATATCCAACCCCTGCTCAAATACAGATGGATGATCACATAACTATCCACTTACTAGAATAGAAAATAGGCAAACCCTCAACAGACCTAGAACAAGCAATACAATCAGGAAGCTGCAAATGCCTCTCTTGATGCCTTTAAGGTTAAGTTAAAGTTTTTCATCATGATGATGTGGATAGAGTTTTATCACTCTGTATTCCAGGATCTCCTTAAAAAGTTGAGTCAGTAACAGTAGTCCTAGTTTCAGTAGTTTCTGGGAGAAAAGAGACATTTGCAGAAATTCCTAACCCATATAGTCCATTTCTATGGGATTCGAGTCTTCTCCCTAACAATGAAATGTGGCCTTTTCTTAAACAGAGCCCTGTTCCCACACATTTCTGGTGAGACACACTCAAAAAACCAAACCAAACATAAACAGATAAAATGTGCCTTTTGCTCAGACACAGAAACCACATTGTGGGTGGAGAAATAGGAATGTCCTCTTAATGTCATATAACCCCTGCACCTGTCCCAAAGTCAGCATACCTTCTGCAAAAAAGGCAAGGCAACCACTTAGCTCATGGGAAAGAAGAGTGGCCAAACCCAGCTGAGTTGCAGTGGCAGAAATTCAGGAAAACATAATGAAGCGCATGTTGGAATGTCAGTGATATATGCAATGTCTTCCTTCTAGCTGGAGAAAAATCCTTATTTTTCCTATAAATAATTCCTTTGGAAATATCTCTATGGAAGAAACAAAAGTCCTAAGATTTCTAACTTCACTTCTGAGTTTCTTCTGTTTTTTCCCCTACCCTGTCTAGCCACCCAGAGCTCAGTTAATCCTCCTGAAAATAAAATACTTTTGCCGTTGTTTCCAGCCTTATTCTCTTGGCCATTATGTTTTCATGCCAGCTCCTCAACCATGATTATATTGATCCGTGTATCAGTGAAACAAAGCTCAGAATAAGCCCGAGACCTTGGGATGTTCACCTCATAGCTCATTTTGACAGATTTATTTAAGGAGGGGTTTTTGTTGTTGCTGTTGCTGGGTTTATTGCTTTTTTTTGCTTTGTTTTGTTATTTTACTGTTTTTTTTTCCTTTTCCAATTAAAAATATCTCCAGGTTCAAGGCCAAATTCATATACTTATGTAGTGGATTCCTTGGGATTAGTCTCCATAGGAGCTACCTCTCCTGCCAAGCCACAGAGTGCATCAGACCCTCCCCTCTGTGAAAAGGACAAATTCCTGGGGTTCTGAAACTTTGCTTAATGCCAAAGTGCAGTGTGCTGTGACTGCCATCTGCTGGCGGGGAGTTGACATTACAACATGGACCACTGTGCACTCCGAGGCAAAATAATCAGGGACACTTGTCCAAAAAACAAACTTTTCTCTGAAGGAATGAAAAACTAGTTTCTTCATAAACCTGTCCAGCTTCAACACCAAAAAATAAATAAATCTTTACACTGTAAAAGCTGAAGAACAGAAGAAAATTCATTTATGGCAGATTCCCAAGAGCTAAATCCAGTGAGGAAATGGGGTTCTCTGCTACTAACCTCTTCATCTTGGTAGCATCCATTATGGTAACCTGGAGGGCAAACCTCATCGACTCTGGCAGTGAGGTCCTCCCTTTTGAAGCCTGTTATGGGCTAACAGGAAACCAGTAACAGGGCAAGGATCTTCCTTAAGATGCTGGCAATTTCTATAACCTCGTTCCCCTTAAAAGATCTTGTTTCCTAGAACCCAAATGACTGAAACATAAACACTGACATTTGGGAGAGGGAGAGAAAAAATTTTTTTTCTCATTATAAAAGTCATTCTCCAATGTTTAAGAATAAGAATCACGCTTCAGAAATGTTTACACAAGCGCACCCTTGAAATCAGAGGCAGACACTTTTGCTCAGTCCTGACTCTTTTTTTCCATCCCTCAGGATTTGTGAAAGTGCACAATTCATGGCAATGAAAGACAGATTCCTATTGCTGACTTCAGTGGGCGTTGCCCCTTATTTCCATGTCAAAGAATGGGAACTTGTACAATTGTGAATAGGCAACCACAGGGAAGAATTTCCCAGAGAGAACACCCCTGATGGTGGAATAAAACTTAACTTCTTGAAAGGACCTTATTCTTCACAGAAACAACACATCCATCACTGAAGGCACTGTCTCCTATTCATCAGCATATATTTCTTCAGTAAAGGCCATGGGAACTAAAACACACTTTAAATTTTATAAAACTAGGATTAGGTAATTAATGGCGTATTTTATTTTTATTTTTATTTTTATTTTTAATAGCGTATTTTATACTTACATAAATACAATTTACCCCATCCTCAGCCTTCCCCATCTTAGAAAAATGCCAAACATTGGCTTAGCAGCTTGACCCTCAAATGATGAGAGCCATCTTTGCAAGCTCTGTGCCTTTGCTCACCACATCTGATCCATCTCCAGGTCTCAGCAGCCCTATCTCGAAACCCAAGTCTGTCTACATTTCTCCATATCCAAAAGTCTCCAGCTTAGTCCAGCCTGCTACACCAGCCACACAATAACTGGATCCTATTAACACTCTTCACTTCTCAGCAGTGGGGCTAGAATGATCTTCTAAAATCTAAATGCTCAGGGCTGACCCAGGAATAAAACCCACACTGCACACCATGGTTTAAAAGCCCTTCCATGGCTTTGTTTCTATCTTAAAAAAAAAAAAAAATTATTGAAATTCAATTGATTCACATATAATGTATTATTGGTTTCAGAGGTAGAAGTCAGTGATTCATCAGTGCTCAATATATCACCTGCCCTCCTTAATGTCCATCACCCAGTTACCCCATGCCCCAACCCCTGTCCCCTCCAGCAACCCTGTTTGTTTCCTAGAGTTCAGTGTCTCTTATGGTTTGCCTCCCTCTCTGATTTTGTCTTGTTTCTATCTATTCTTTATTCTCTTTGCCTCGCTCACTATACTCTAACCATTTTGGCTTTCCTTTTATTCTTTGAACTTTCCATGCTTGCTCCCACTTAGGAGTTTGGGTTTGCTTTTCTTCTGCAAAGTGCCAGATTTCCACATGATCGACTCCTTCTTTTCATTCCAGTCTCCCATTTCAGTACCCTTCCCTGACCCTCCCCTTGAAATCACACCCTACCCTTGTTTTATCTGCTTCCTATCACTTATCATTACAAACAATGATCTTGTTCTTTTTTTTTTTCCTTTGAAAAATGTATTACTTTGATTCTGTTATAAGAAGGTAAATCCAGGGACCTTGCTATCTTGTTTGACATCGTATCCCCAGCACCTAGATCAGACCTGGCATATATGTTAAATACTTAATAAATGAATGAATGAATGTGTGGTCCATACCATGCATCTCATTACACTTGCTTATAACAGAGTTTTCTCTTATAAGGAAGAATAACTGGCTAATGTTAAAACTGATACGAAGTCCTAAAATAGGTTCTGATATGTGTTTAGAGATGGTGCTGAGCTCTGCATGAGGAAGGAGGGTACTGGGAAACCAGAAATAATGTTCTCATTCTTTGCTGCCTCCAAGCTTTTAGTCCTATCCTCCTGACTGTATCCCCAATCAGAAGAAACATAAAAGCCTTGACCTGGACTAGACACCCCCTTCCTAAAAGGCAACTTAGTAAATACAGATTATTATTCTGGTTCTCCCATTAAACAGCCCCCCAAATGGCTTAAGAAAAATCCTTCCAATCACATTTATTATTTCTCTGACAAGAATTCTGCTAAATTCTATTTTCTCTATGTAATTATCTTCCCTGAGCTGTTTTAGCAACCTGTATTAGTCACAGTTAGATCAGAGAAGTGCAGCCACTAGGAGATTTATATAATAAGGGATTTATTATAGGGATTTGATCTTAGATGATTGTGGGTTAAAGCATTTACTGAGCTATGACTTTTCGGCAAGGGAAGGCAGGTGGTCTGGCATCTGGGATGGGAGGGAGATATGAAGCGGGGGAAGAAAGCTCAAAAGAAACCCTGTAGGAATGTGCTGGAACCAAGGGAGATGGACAAGAATCTGTATCAAGACCCGTGTCAGGCTCTGTGTGGCATGGAGTCTGCTTGGGACTCTCTCTCCCTTTGCCCCTCTGCCCTATTTCTCTCTCTCTCTTTTTCCTCTCTCTCAAATAAATAAATAAATCTTTAAAAAAAAAAAGACAGAAAGAAAGAAAGAAGTCTTTTATGACTCACCTCAGCCTGGAGCTACTCACAGAAGGGAATGGGGGAATGGCAGGAATGCTAGTTCCAGATTAGCTAAATTGACACAATTTAAGTCTACCACATACCTCTTATGACTTGGTACCCCAGGAAAATTTTTGGCTGGCATATTTATGTCTCCAGCTATTGGTTAAAAATAAGTTTTGTGGTGTTAGGATATCAAGGAGAGACACAAGAGAATATTAGTACTAGAATGAGCTGGGAGTCATCTAACAGATCCTCCCATTTTAAAAATACATAACATGAAAGATCCAGGAAGGTATAGAAACTCTCCCAGTCTCATAACTGCCCTGGGGCAGTGCAAGCAAGTGGTTTGCCTGTCTGCTAATCCATTATATGTGAACTGAGAAAGGTATATGAAGCAGAGTGGAAATTCAGATAATTTATCCTTGTCTTATTCCATTACTACCTTGACTCTTGTCTTCTACTCATGATCTTTGCTTTACCTCCATACTTAGACATGTGTCAGTGTGCTGACTTGAAAAATCAAAGATTACTTCTTTCCCATATTATATGTCCATTGCAAGTTGCCAAGAGGTTGCTCTTCCTAGCATTCAGAGTTCCTAGTTGATACAGCGGGCCCTATTGACCATTGTCAGATGCTGTGCCAGCAGAGAAAGAGCTCTGCAGTGTTTTGCTTCAGCAATTAAAGGTCTGACCCAAAGAGGCATGCATAGCTTCTTCTCATAATTCATTGGCCAAAATGGTCACATGGCCCCATCTAACCATGACAGGGCTTGAAAGTACCACTTAACTAGAAGAGGGTAAACTAAAAATACTTGGGGAAGCCCTAATGACTACACATAGAATTTCTATTTTATTTCAGACAGCAATATCTTTCTTATATTTGAAAAACCACAACTTTGAGAAAGTTCTTTAATTATTCCCTGTGGAAAATTTTGGCAGCAAGTTACAGCATATAAACATTGTGTGAAAGGATTTCAGAATCAGATAAGCATGTAGCATGTTCAATAAAACCTTTATGCAAGTAAATTTCAATCTAGGAGGGTTTCTAGTAGGAAACTCCCATAGTATTCTAGAAAGCATCCTCACACGGAGTCTTACGTATTCACCCTCTCCTTTCCAACAGACATGAAAGTGATGACAACCCAGAATAAAAGACCCATCGAAAAGTTCTACGAAGAACTAGACCTATAGTTTTGAATAATATGCCTCCATGATAATGTGTCTTCATTTGCAAAAACTGGATTTGACAATTTCATTTAATCTAGGCTTAAGATTCTAATTATTAGTCCTAGAGCATGAATGCTCATGGAAATAATAACAATCTAAATCTGCACTAACCAGTAGCCAATAGCCACAAGCATAACTCTATGTTTAAACTTAAATAAACTAAAATTAAATTAAATTAAAAATTCAGTTCCTCAGTTATACTAGCCACATTTTGAGTGCTCAGTAAGCATGCTCAGTAAGCACTAAATAATACTTAGTGGCTATTGTATTGAAACAGCACAGATATCGAATAGTCTCATCATTGCAGAAAGTGGTTTCTGAAATAGTTAAATGTTCCCCATTTCCTAAAGCCAGAAGAGTAAGCTAACTTCCAAGATCTTAAAGAACTAAATAGAAGAAAGTCCTGGTTGGAATGCCCTAACAGTCTATCTCCAGGATTGGAACACAAATAGCTGGTTTTGCTTAGATTTCTCTCATTGGTTTGATATGCCTTGTACCTCAGTTGCAGAAGGTACCTACAGCAATACAAAAAAGGTTCAAATTCAAGACTATCCAAGCTAGAAAAGGAAAGCAAGATATCAGATATCTTATCGACTTGTCTCATTTCTACTATTTCTGTACTTCATAGCTTCAGGATAAAACTTAGCTTAACAAATAAATTGGTATAAGATTTGCCTTTTTTTTCTTTGTAAATATTATAGAAAGTCTAGGTCAAGAGTCATAAGCAATACATAATAATTTATTTTAATTATCTGTTAACTCACTCAAATACCCCCTTCTACACCACTCAATAAAAATAATGAGGCGGACCAGCTTGGGTTGTGAGGACCAAGAGTTGATGATAAAGAAGCACCCATTGTGCTCTTCCTCACATGTGATATTCATATAAACTGTGCATTGTTCCTCAAAACTGAGGTGAAGTGAGCAAAGGATGACCATGGCCCCTAAAAACATGACTTGGCAACTAATCAGGCTTCAGGTCCTGTTGCTTTGTTTTGGAAATATACAAATACTGTCAGATAAACAAGATGCATTTGCTGCACCCCCAACTCCTAACTGTTGAATCTCTCTATGACATTCTTAGCTTCTGTTTAATTAGGCTCCTCTTCTCCATTTATGCAAAGGCTGTTACATAGCAAAGGAAAGCCTATCTTTCAGTGCCTCATCTAAGTTTGCCATGATCCAGTAACAGGACTGAAGATCTAATTATAAATGGCTTAAGTGCCCTATCTGATTTGAACAGACAGAGTAAAAGCACCAGTAAAAATTAAAACATTTCTCAGGTTGAGTTTTATTGAACCATGATGTATTTTAGGCCAAGATATATTCATTCTCTGCAACCCACATATATTCAACAAGACTTCACCTTTTTTCGCAATCTGAAGAAAAAAAAGAGAATTTTAATTTAGAAATTGACATATGCTTTGCCTTTTTGTAGCTCAATTCCTCAAATTATAATGACAAGATATATGGTTGGACTTAGTGATAACCAAATCACTGTCACATGAAATACCACCCCTAACCCCATATGCATGCACAATCGGAACTTCTCCTCTGAGAAAGAGGTCATCATGGTAGAGGCTTTGTGTTGTTTGCTGTTGTGGTGGTTGTTTTTAATGCCATGGATTTGAAACCTGGAAACCAAGGTTTAAGTTCCAACTCTGTCATTAACAAGTTGTGTGCCCTTAGCTACTAAGTATCTTGGCCTCACTGAATCTCAATTTCATCAGCGATAAAAATGGAGGTTGTCTTGAGCAGTATGATACTTGGACTTTTGAAAATTGCTTTGCAACTGTAAATGCTAGTTATGATGTGCCTTAAAATCAAGTCACCAGGAGATGCAAAGCAACTATCTTACCAAGTGTGCAACTGTGCAACTAATATCCTAAGATTTCACTGTTTCTCACATTAGCCTGCTCTCATTCATCCATTCACTTATCCACAAATATTTACTGAATGCCTGCTATGCCTAGATGCATCTCTAGGGGCTGGGAATGCAGCAGATGAAGTCCCTCTTTTCCTGAAACCCATATTCTAGGTTAGGAGACAGACAATAGCCAGATCAATAAATATATGCTCTAATCCCAGGAAAGAGTCAGTGCAATGAGGACAAATAAAGTAGCATAGGGGGTGTGGTGGTCAGATTTCTCCGACAAGGCAATGTTATGCAGAGACTTGAATGAAGTGAGAGAATGAGCCATGTGCAGTGGGAATGTCTCAGAAACAATGTTCCTGGCAGAGAAAACATAAGTATACACTGAGATAGGAGCATAATTGGAATCTTAGAGGAACATCAAGGAACTGGGTACACCTGAAACCTAACAGGAGCATGGTAGGAGATGGAATCTAGAACATTTACTACTTGCAAGCCATAGTGAGAAGTGTGAATTTTATTCGGTTAAGGTGAGAGATCCAAAGAGCACAGGTGCTGAGAGAATAGAAGTTTTGATGACCATGGGGAAGAGAGATGGAAGGAATTCTAAGATGGGGCAGAGTGGGAGAAGGTAAACCCTGACACGGGGTCACAATGGGCAGTCCTGAACCACCAGAGCCCTGTGAGTTTAGAAAGTGCCAGGGGTGGGTGCAGACAAAGGCACCCATTCCCAAGACTAGCCAATGCCTTCAGGGGGCAGTGGGATCAGTATGGAGAACCGGCACAACTTTTTCAGAACAGCATTTGACATTCATATTTTAAATGACACTTACAATATGTTCAGATGCTGATGTGAACACAGGACACCTGGATGGCTCAGGGGTTGAGTGTCTGCCTTTGGCTCAGGATGTGATCCCGAGGTCCGAGGATCGAGTCCCACATCAGGCTCCTTGCAGGGAGCCTGCTTCTCTTTCTGCCTATGTCTCTGCTTCTCTCATGAATAAATAAGTAAAATCTTAAAAAAATAAAAGATGCTGATGTGAATGTAGAAGAGGCCACAAAAACTCAGAGTAAGAGAATAAAAAAAGACATTGTATGTCCTCCAAACGGTATAATAAAATATTTTTAAATGAGGTTGTCTTTTTATTATTTCTGTATCCCCAATTCCTCTAGAACATTGCCACCTACATATCAGGCACTCAAAGGTTTGCTGTGTGAATGAATGAGATAAGGAAAAAAGGAAGGGAAGAAGAAAGGAAGAGATGGGGATACTGGTTTCCTAGGACTGCAACAAATTACCACAAACTTGGTGGCTTAAAATAACAGAAACTTATTCTTTGTTCATTCTGGAGGCCAGAATCAAGGGGTTAACAGGGTCAGTTTCCTCTGGAGGCTCTGGGGGAGAATCCATGCCTTTCTCCTATTTTTCTGGTGGCTTTTGGCAACACTTCATGTTCCGTGGCTTCTGCCTTTGTTACTTCATACTCTGCTCCTGTCTTCATATGGAAGACATACTTCGCTCTGTGTCTCTGTGTTTTCCCTTCTCTTAAGAACACCTATCATTGGATTTAGGGCTCATCCTAAATCTAGTGTGATCTCATCACAAGATTCTTAGATTAATTACAACTGCAAAGATTTTTTTTTTTTTAAGTTCTGCTAGTTTACAACAGGAGGTGTGGGCAGACTTCGTTCAGATTCTCTTAACACTATGGTCCAAGTCAGAATCCAAGTCAGAACCCAAGTCAGTCCGAAGCTTCAATAATGCAACATGGCCAACACTTGATAGTGCACTGGGCCTGCCAAGCCTCTTAAGATACTCTTTTTTTTTTTTTTTAAGATTTGTATTTATTTATTCATGAGAGACACAGAGAGAGAGAGAGGCAGAGACACAGGCAGGGGGAGAAGCAGGCTCCATGCAGGGAGCCCGACGCAAGACTCGATCCCCAGACCCCAGGATCACGCCCTGAGTCAAGGGCAGACACTCAACCACTGAGCCACCCAGGCATCCCACTCTTTCTTTTTTTAAAGATGTTTTTTGGTCAGGATGAGGGAGGCACCTAGGTGGCTCAGTTGGTTAAGTGTCCAATTCTTGGTTTTGACTCAGGTCATGATCTAATCCATTGTGAGACTGAGCCCCACCTTTATCTCTGTGCTCAGCATGGAGTCTGCTTCAGATTCTCTCTCCCTCTCCCTCTGTCCCTCCCCACACTCATTCGGGTGCCCCCCCTCTCTAAAATCAAATAAATAAATAAAATCTTTTAAAAATTTTTAAGAGAGTGCATGCATACATGTGAGAAGGCAAGAGCACACAGAGGGAGAGGGAAATAATCTTAAACAGACTTCGTGCACTGAATGAGTAGCCAGAGGTAGGCTCAATTTCCCAACTGGGGGATTGTGACCTGAGCCAAAAATCAGGAATTGGATGCTTAACCAATCGAGCCACCTAGGCACTTAAGATACTTTTTCAAATGACTTCATTTCACAGATTCCAGGTATTTATGGAGCGGGGAACAGTTTAACCCACTACAGATGATGCATTTTTTTTAATATGATGAAAACTTCTCATAGGTCAGATCTGGTATCAGGAGTAGCACCAAGTCTATTCCTATATTTTACTTTCACTGACATATAGCATGAAAAGTTCATTCTATGCAGCTGAGTTTTAAAGGGAAGAATAGTATGTTCTAAAACATTTTAGTATTCTTGATGAAGAATGCTCCAAAAATAGCTAACTAGACTCAGGAAGTCCAGTTCCTTTTCCTTTTTTTTTTTTTTTTAAAGAAATTGAAGATACTAGTTGCTATGCTCACTTTGAAGCATTCTGCCTTTCTGTGATGATTTGTTGATGATGATGAGAATGATTATATTCTTATTTTTACATAAAATTACCTTCTATTAGCAACAGATGCATGGAACAAGTTTGTGCAGTATAAATGTTTAACAGTTAATAAACATCAACTATCACAGGTATGTATTTACACTCTAAAACAAGATACATAACAGTCCAGCGACTACTAGACAGACAACATTCATCAATACAACTCTCAAATTGGTAAATGCAATCCATAAGAAAATGCAATATCATGCATTCATGCATTAGATGATCTCTTTCTACAACTTTCTGACACTCTTTGTATGAATACATATTGTTACATAAAAATGAAAACCACATGTGTCTATACATGTGTGTGTATATATATATATAATATATATATATCAGTATTTCCTTTCTGACCTATTTATAATGAGTGTTATAAAGAAAAATATGGCTAATCTCTAAAGTAATAGCATGCTTTAAAACAGGTTGAAAAGTGCCAATTTGGGGAAATCCCAAATGGAGCTGCCATTAGAACAACCATTAAGAATGTGAATCAATGGACATGAAATCCCCAAAATTAGCCTAAGGGCACCAGAAAAGTCTGAAAGTTCCACAGAGCTGTGTATTCTTCTTAGCCCACGGTGTAACCAAAAAGATGAGTTTTTCAAATTCTTCCACTATTTCCCAACATAAAACCTTCCTCTCTGGCGAAGCAGGTATACAATACGCTCATTCTTAAAGTGCTATATTGCTCCCACCCAAACACAAACCAAAATGTACTTTCTTTCTTTATATTGCATTCTTACTCATGTTTCATTTCTGTTTCCAATGTAAAGGATTTCTGGAGCACCCAAGTCCCAGAAGGACTACTATAGGTGTCACACTCAGTGTGACCCAAAGGGCAACTTTTCTATATTGTTGCTTATATTGTTTAGGTTTCCATTTGTATTGCCTTAATTCAAGTGCAAGCTCCTCATATGTGTAAACCAAGTCCTTTCGCTTTATAGACATACCAATGAATAGTTTTTTATACACAGTACTAACTGAAATTACATATGAAATTAATTAAAAAATAATATACTAGTTACTCTTTATTGAGATATTTGGAAATAATTAATAGTGCAGGAGTGAGGTGAAAAAATTAATGAAACTTCCCAAGGACGTTATCTATGAACAGGGAGAAATTTATGCACCATGAAGCTTACTTATATCCATTACTCACCAATGTTTTTCAATAATAAGCAAGTCTCTTCCAAGAAGAGCTTGTGGTTCTGCTCCTATGTGTGTGTGTAAACTCACAGGATACCAGCCTATGGATTTTACACAATTGAAAATAATGCTACCATTAAGTTTCCATATCAGATAAATTAAAACAATTTTATTTCCAACTTCAACTACTGTTCATCAACCAAGCAGATGTTAGGAATTTAAACTGAGAAGAGCCTGCATTACAAAGTCATATTCCTCCCTAAGGCATTATATTATTTTTCCATCTCATCTCAGAAAAAAGTCCTTTCTTTGTTCCTATAAGGAGCCACATCCTAAACCAGAATATGGCAAGTTTGTAGCATCATTTTTACTGCCCTCACATTCTAGAACCTTGGTCATCATCAGTAAATGATCATACTACTCTCTCTTAGTAAATGTGGGCTTTGTCTCAGAATCTGTCATTGCCAATCAAACAGATTGGTCATACAAGATCCATCCTCATTTCAATTCCTAAGCCTAAACTCCTCTCAACCTGTGTATTGGCCCTTCCAGTTTTTCATTCAACAAATCATGACCATTTGGCCATAGTTATGTGGTGTTTTGCCTCAATTCCTTTGCTCAAAGTCTACCTTGATTATGCTGCTGGTTTTCCATCTCAAGACCTAAAGGAAAATATAACCCTTTCTGATGGTCATCTTTCGTTTGGTATTTCAGAAGCAATATAGTGCAAATCTGCAGGACTTTCCCTCCCTCCTTCCCAAGGATGTAATGTGCCACAGTCCTATACCAAAAGAGGGCCATTGGTGAAAGGAGATTTAAAAAAAAAGGGGTGGGGGATGACAAACCAAATGCCATTAGAAGGCTCTAAAAGTTACTTTTATCCAAAACACTTTCAATTTTAGCACATTTTTCACATTTAATAGTGCTTATCCTCTGTTTACAGAGAGAAGGAATCACCCTGACAGGTGGATCTGTTCTTCCTCTTTGTTTTTTTTTTTGGGGTGGGCGCTGTGGGGGGTGATGAGGGGGCGGGAAGCCAGAGGGAGAGAGAAAATCTTAATCAAGTTCCACATCCAACTTGGAGCCTGATGTGGGGCTTGATCTCACAACCCTTAGTTTATGACTTGAGCCAAAATCAAGAGTCAAACACTTAACCAACGAGTCACTTAGGCACCTTTTGATGGAACATCCAGCTAACTCTCCAACTTCAAGATTTAATAATTTGTTCACATGCATATGATCTTTCTTCTCTGAATCTAATATAATGAAACAAATGATTCCTCCTTTAAGTCCCCCCCAAAAAGCAGTGACAAATAAAAGTATTATATTAAAGAGGAGAGCTCTTAAGAAAGTTGCTAATTACTTGACGGGATGAGCACTGGGTGTTATTCTGTATGTTGACAAATTGAACACCAATAAAAAATAAATTAAAATTTTTAAAAAGTTGCTAATTAAGAGGCCGAACAACCAAAGATATTAACACACAATTCACAAAAGAAAAAATGTCCAATAAAATATAATATTTTCAACCCAAGAAATGCAAATATAAACCATCATTAATTTTCTTTGTTTTGCCTATGACTTTACCAATGTTGAAAAATACTGACAGGTGCTGGTGCACAAAAGTGGCGATATGCCACTAATGTACTGCTGATGCTGGAAGTCTCTTTGGTACATACTTCCTGAAGAGCAATTTGGCAATAGGTGCTGCATTCCTCTGAGTGCAATCTGGAGAAGAGAAGCCACCTGTACTGAGGCTTACTTACACCATGCCTAGGATCCTGCGGGAATATAGATCAGAAAGGCTCTTTACAGGAAACCAGAAGTATAGGACCGTAAAAGAGTCACCACTGATATCCCAGTTCCCTGCAACACAGAAATAAGTAGTTCTCAGGAAGATAACCTGGAGACCGACAACTTCTCTTAGAATTTCCGAAAGTCAGGCAAAACTCCCCTACTGGTTTAGAGAATGGCTTCTCCTTCCTTCCTGTGTGAATGCCTCTCATTGGTAGATTCTAGACAAAACTATAAGCCCAGAGAACCTGAGAAATACACTTTCTGGGCTTCAAGCCCCTATGTTACATGGTTGAACTTAAAAGGTAGCATCATATTTTAGACGTTTCTATCATTGACTCAGTGATTCCTCCTCTAGGAATTTAAAATGAATTAATCAATCTGACTACATGATGCATATGCAAATCCATTTATCATGGCATTATTTGTAACAGAGAAATAATGGTAACTATCTAAATATCCATCAAGAGAGGATTGTTAAATCAATGATAGTACATCCATGCAACAGAATCCCCATGTGGGAGACATTACTAAAGGTCAAAAATTTCTGCTTCTCCTTATCCTCTCAAGGTACACAGACTAGGACTATGTCTTAGTCTTCCTGAAATCAGGTGGTATCACATGCCTAGTTCTGGTCAGATCAAGAATAAATTGTTTTATTTTACTTCTAGACTAAAGCCATAAAAAGCACTCTCTTCCCTTGCTGTAGTGACTCAGAGGTCCCAAAAGGAGATGAGAGCCACAATATGGAAAAGACATGGATTGCTGAGTCATTGCTTTGGGGGCACTGGACCCTCAGTCAATGTAAGCAAGAAGTAATCCCTGTGTCCTTAAACCACTGAGTTGAAGGGGTTAATCTGTTATTGTAGAATAACCTTGCCTGTCCTGACTAATATAATTTATTATTCACAAAAAGATCAATCTTTCTGTTCATCAAAATAGGAAAATGGAGACAACATATCGTTTTGAGTATATTGCTTTATAAATGTCAAGCTTTCATTAAATATCTTGACTGGAGGAATGAACAGATAAAAGCAGGTTGCAAATAGTATCTATGGTATTATTCCATTTACCTAAAATTGTATGATTGTACATATGGTACATATACAAAACGTGTAGTGAAAGATGCCTGTAAAGATTCTCACAGGAGTGTTAACTGTGGTTATTTAGAACTATGGGATTTCTGACAACTTTTGCTTTATTCTGTACATTCTTCTATATATTGCTTGATTTTCATAAAATGTCCATGTATGATCTCAATAAGTTAGATAATATCTGTATATTAATATTAATGCTAAGAACATAGTAAGCACTAGCTATAAATATTATCATCATTACTAACAAACGGAAATTATTTTAAATATAGGTTTCTAAAAATTTTGATAAACTGAAGCTTTATTATATATTCATTGAATTATTATTTTTTTTAAAATTTCATTTATTTATTCATGAGAGACACAGATAGAGAGAGAAGTAGAGACACAGGCAGAGGGAGAAGCAGGCTCCATGCAGGGTGCCTGATATGGGACTCGATCCCAGGTCTCCAGGACCACAACCTGGGCCGAAGGTGGTGCTAAACCGTGGAGCCACCCAGGCTGCCCTCTTTGAATTATTAAAATACAGACTTCGATGGCATATCCAGGCATCCTACAGACTCTGCCCTTACCAGCAGCATGACCTTAGCGAATTTACCTCTTGAAGATTACTGCTATTCAGACAGGCTCTGGACTCAATACCTGGGTTTGAATTAACATTTCTCTCTTTAGCACTAGTATGATTTCAAATAAATGACTTAAATGTAGGGGGCCTTAGATCCATCATCTGTAAAAATGGAGCTCTATTATCTCCTTCCTAGGGAGGACTAAATGAGCTATTTTTGTCATGGGATACAATAGTACAGAAGTAGAGAAGTTTAACTCTGGAGCCAGAATGTCAGTGCTCTAATGGCAGCTCAGTCCCTGGCTGGCTGTGCTACTCTTGGCCATTCTCTTCATCTCTCTATACCTTAATTTCCTTATTTGGAAAATGGGAGTGAATAATAGTATCTATTTAGAATGTTCTTTTGAAGACTGAATGAGTTAATGCTCATTGAGTTCTTAAACCAACGCCTGACACATTTAAGCGCTTATAAGTAAAAATAAGTAAATACTATATGTGATGTGCTTGAAAAAGTGCCCAGCACATAGTAAGCACTCTATAAATTTCAGGTGTGCATTAACTCAGCCAGATACATAGTGAGTACACTACAGAAAGTACATGCTTCTGTTAAGATAAACTAAAATGTTACAGAGGACATCCTTATTCTCTGAGAATGTTATATAGAAAGTGGATACTGCAGACAAATCTTTCCATTCTCTAGAATGTTCCAGGATACCACTTTACAAAGGGCACCCAAGGTGTCTATACTGGGGTTAGATCTGTTCCTCTTAAGCCATTCTTACATTCTGAAGTGAAAACGTCATAATAGGTATATGTGGGCTTAAAGAGAAGTTATCCTCAAATCACAGTAATTGTTTTTAAATTGAGATCACAGACCCTCCAGGGCTCCTCAAGGTAGCTCAGGAACATTTGAGACATTGGAGGGGGGGCTGCTGAGTGGGAAGGGCTTCAAGTCAAATCCCTCTTATACCACAGCAGCTATGCTTATGTCTGTTTTGCACATTGATAGTCCACAGATCATAATAGTTCAGCGTGATTTGCTGAAAACCTAATATAATAGTATTACTAATTTCAAAAGTAAATTAGGGTGTTTTTTTCTCAGCTAATCTGTTATAAAGGAACCAAAAATATATCAGTCATATATCTTAGGGGAGTGCCCAGGTCCTATTCCCTAGGTCTATATTCCCTAATCCTCCAGGTCACAGGAAAAAAAGGCCTTTTACTATCCCTTTCTCCACCACCCCTCCCACCAAGATCCAAGAACAGATTATCCTAATGATATCTCCTACAGAGACATCTGCCTTTCAAAATTCTGGGCAATGTTGAAACTACATGGAATCACCAAGGAGAGAGATGGAGGCTTTATGTCTTGAAGATTGTTAAGCAAAGCTCCCAGGCTCCGGTGCTGGACTTAAAAAAATAATGATGGTAGATGCCATTCTCAAACTACAGTCCCTCTGAGGCAATCCGGTCTTCGTCAGGGGCTGGCAATGTGGTTGCTTATCAGGACTTGGCATTGAGCACATGGCCTCAGAATCCTCAGCAAAGATGCTTCATGATTGAGGTGGAAAAAATGAAGTGAAGTGGGTAAAACCATCCCCCCTGATGGATCCGGGCACTGTGATGGAATCATGGTAGGGACCCAAGGTAGCAGTAAGCACTGTGGAAGGATGACTGGGGTCATATTAGCCCCAGAATCTTATCAAATACAAGAGAGCCAGAGAAGGCAGGAGAAAGGGTGGATTTCTATCAATATTGGCAAGAAGAGCCTAGGAGACAGATTTGATTTGGTTTAAACAAATATGTAAATATGACATTATCTGTATCCCAAGCATCATGTAATTAAGAGTGTTGTTTTCATAAGACTGGAAAACTGGTTTTAATGCTTAAAAAAAAAGGTTAGAAAAACACTATTGTTGGGCCTTACCACTCCTTCTGACCACACTACATTTTACCTACTTCAAGGAAGGATTCCACTGAAAGAAATCTTAGTTCTTATGGGTTCATACCCCCAGGCAACATATACATGACTTTGCTAAAGTCTAACAGCAGATACCACAATGCACATGACAAGCCTCTATGATAAAAGAGAGAGAGGAAACCCAGGACAATGGAAAGATCAGAGTAGCAGTATCCACATGGATACTGAATATCATGCCATAAAGATAGCTGAGTTCTAGTAAACTGAAGAATACCTTTTTTCTATCTTTCATCTTACTCCCATTAAGCTTGCCTTGGACCCTCAGTCTTTTCAAAATGGTGAAAATACATTGGAGCACAGCTAGAACATACGGCAAACCTTAGATTTTTACCCTCTGATTATTTCCACCCTGGAGAAGAACTACCATGAAAGTACTGCTTCTAGTGGCTAAAATTGAGGCCCTGTAGGAATTCAAATAGTCTAAGGAAAATAAACAGCTGATGGCACAAGTCTGGAGATTAAACTCTCATTATCACTTTTGTCTGAGAGTTCAGAAAGAAATGTGGAACAAAGTCACTGAAGCAGAGCCAGAAGCCACTCTCATTTTGGTACAAGCAACTCCTGCTGCCTTTTTTTTCTTCTTTTTTTTTCTGTGCAATTTATCATGAAAGCATGGCTTCTATTCCAGGGCACAGGGGAAGGCAGAAGTCAATTTTATCCAAATCTTTTGAAAAGAGTATAATGGGTGACTATGGGAGTTAAAACAAAAGGAAAAAAAATCACATCTTACACCAGGAAAAATAATATTCAATAATATAAAGGAGATAACTACTACTATTTATGGTCTAGAATTAATGAGGACTCAGGGCAACCAGAAAGGCTTTCTTTTTAGAAAGCTAAATGGTATAGTAAGTGACTCTGAATGACAAAACCAAGATGGGTATCCTTTCTCTTGAACGCTGAGCACTAGGACAGGTGGTCTTCTTTGATTTCTTCTTTGTTTTGAATGACTTATCTACACCTATGATCTAGCCCCCTGTGTAATGGAGTAGAAGGTTGGAAGTCAGAAGATGGATTATTTGGGAGAAAAAAAATGTCAGATTAGATACTCATCTCATACATACATCAAAATGAAATCAAAGTGGAATTAAAGAGTGAAAGGTAAAAAATAAGTAAGACCCAGAGAAAATAGATTATGTAGGGAATATTGGCAGAGGAAGAGTTTATAAGCATAAAAGCAGAAAGCACAAAGAAACATTTTAATAGAATTTGTCACATAAAAGTCTATAAACATTGTAAAAAAATCATGGATAACCAACAGGAAATATTTGCAATGTTTAAGATAGACAAAAGATTAGTATTTATGATACATAATTAGTTCCTATATCTCCACAAGAGTTCCTCTAGTGAAAAAATAGAGGACTTAAAGAGTCAACTCTGAGAAATACAAATGATCAATAAATATATCAACAAGACTTCCACTGCATATATACCTCAAAAAGTATTGAAATAATAACTACTATTCTCACCAGGTGGCAAAGTTGGGTTTTTTTAATGACAAACTCTGTGCTGATGAAGATTTTGAAAAACAGGTAGTGAAAATAAAATGGTGAGGAAGGTTAACTTGAAGAATTTATAGTCTAACAGAAGACGAGTTAAGAGACTGGGGGAAAATGGGTCCCACCGGGTCATGGAAAGACCAAAGAAGAAGCTTTCTGTCTTTGTACCTCCAGCATCATGACCACTCTTCTTATTAAGGACAGAGTTCTGGGTTCTCGATGTAAACTTTTCCTTCATCACGAGTGTGGTATTGCTGCCCGGGGCCAGATCATGTAGTGGTGTTTGGACCTCACACATGCCCCATCCTATGGGAAGTATATAATGAGAGCCAGCCTGCAGGCACATCATCTAAAATGTCTACTGAAGGGTAGCAGAATAGGTCACCCCAAAACATGCCACTTTGGCATATTGATTATTTTGAATTAAAGGCACTTAAAAAAACAGCTGATGCAATAAGGACAGACACTGGCCCTCTTTTGTCCCCTTGAAAGCAGGAGATAACTCTCTCATGTGAAAGGTGCCCTCCCTGTAACAGGAGAAGGGAAGATATTCTTATTACCAAAGACAGAGAATTCGAGGACCAAGGAATCTGTACAAACTAACCGTGTTAAACTGACTCTTATCTTTCTAGTTACTTCTTCACTATTTACTATGGTTGTCCCTTGAACGACATGGGTTTTAACTGCACGAATCCACTTCCATGAGGGTGTTTTATACTATGGCACTATAAATGTATTTTCTCTTCCTTATGATTGACTTATGATTGCCTAATGATTTTCTTTTCTCTAGCTTACTTTATTGTAAGGATACAGTATATACCAAATATACAAAATATGTTAACTTTTTTTTTTAATCAGTAAGGCTTCTCATCAACTGTAGGCTATTAGTATTTAAGTTTTCAGGGGCGTCAAAACTTATACATGCCCTACACTGTGCAAGAGTCAACTGCATGCCTAACCCAAACCTCTTTGTTTTGTCAATTCTTCACACATTTATCATCTAAAAGGTATAAAAGCTTTCTACCTTGGTCATTTCTTTGGGTCTTCATCTTTTTCAAGGCCCTCATTTACACATAAAAATTTTAATAAAATTTATGTGCTTTTCTCCTGTTAATCTGTCTTTGCCAGTTTAATTTTCAGATCCAGCTAGAGACCCTAAGAAACTTGAGGAAAACGTTGTCTTCCTCTAGCCTACTGTAACATAACACAGTATCTGGGGCCATTGAGCTTGGTATGACCAGCTATGAAGGTCTACACCAATGTCTATTGAAGGTCTTCATTTTTGTTAACCTAGTAAGTCCATTTGCAGAAATCTAACCTAATGATACAGAGATGCAAACAAAAACATCTGCCCCAGGGTTCTTAATGGAGGTACTTTTTATTATTGAGAAAGCCTGGGACAGTCTCAATGTTCTCTACCTGAGGAATAGTCAATTATGAAAAACTCAAGTGATGAAACATTAAATAATTTAAAATAATGTTTTTTTTAAATAATGCTTTAAAAGAATATTTAATGACATGTGAAAGAACTCAAGATCCTGTAAGTGAAAAAAGTTGAAACAATAACGTTTCTACAGTGTGATTCAAATTTTTAAAAAAGGACCAGAAGACAATAAAATATTAACATGGGTTATCTCTGGTACAAGAGATTTATATTGCTTTGCTTAATTATAAAATTACAAGTAAAAAAAAAAATTGTGGGCACCTGAGTGGCTCAGTTGGTTAACCATCCAACTCAGGTCCTGATCTCAGAGTTATGAGATTGAGCCCTATGTCAGACTCCAGACTCAGCACAGAGTCTGCTTAAGATCCTCTCTCCTGGTGACAAAACATGAGAGACACCTAACTCTGGGAAATAAACAAGGGGTAGTGGAAGGGGAACTGGGCGGGGAGTTGGGGTGACTGGGTGATGGGCACTGAGGGGGGCACTTGGTGGGATGAGCACTGGGTGTTATGCTAGATGTTGGCAAATTGAACTCCAATAAAAAAAATTTCAAAAAAAAAGATCCTCTCTCCTTCTCCCTCTGCCTCTCCCTCCCAGTGTGCTCTCTTTCTCTCAAATAAATAAATACATGTTTAAAAAAATATATATATATATCTGCCTTTTCCTTGCTCCCTCACTCTCTTTCAAAAAAAAATTTTTTAACTATTAAAGTAGGATGTGATAGTTAAAAGTAAAACAACCTAGAAGCATATAAAGCAAAAAGGAAAGTCCCCTGACATATTTCACTTTCATCACAGACTAAGTCAACCCAAGAATGTGTTGATATGTGTCCTTTCAGAAGCTTTCCTAGCCAAATTCATATTCACTACGTTTCAGGAAAACGGAGTCATGTTAGAGTCACACTCTGAACATATTTAGTTCTATAACTTGCTTTTTTATCACTCAAAAATATATCACAGATATCATCTATGAATGTGCATATAGATATGCTTGGTTATTTTTTAACAGCAAGCTCAATTTCTTAGTTTCACTTTTTTATTTGATTTTTTTTTAAATTTCAGCCTTTCCTTAATGTTTGATAATTCCACAAGGAGCATACATTGTTTTTAGGGTCAGAAAAAAATTATAAACATTTTTTCAAGACAGGAGTCTACTGCATTGCAAAGAGAGAGAGAGTGACTCCCAGCAAACATTCTCTCACTATGTAAAGAGGAGAAGCATCCCTTCACTAAGCCATGGAACAGATGTCGACTGAGGACCTGCTGTGTGTCAGGCACCTCGGTGGACACTGAGGAGACAGGGTCTGATCTCACTCAGTGCCTGACTCAGAGTCAGCTGACACAAATAACAAAACTGCACTGTGCCACCACAGCTGGAGTGGAGCAGGGAGTTCCCCACGCCCAGCGAGGAGGTTAAAGGCAGGAGCAGGGAGGGGACTTTGGAGCTCTCTGCAGTTCAATGATTTTCTGTTAATGCCTACTAGGAATGAGATCAATCTTTTTCTCTGCTTCCAGACTCTAGTAATTTAGCTTGGTTTAGCCACCAGTGTGTAATCTCTAAATTAAGAATAATAATGGGTAGGGATTAAGGGAGAATCTGGATGCGATGCCCAGCAAGAGAGGCACACATGGTATATCCAATAAATGACCCCACCCAGAGTTTCTTCCATTCTCTGCACCACACTCCATCAGAAAAGTCAAGCAGCTTTATGTGGAGCTGAGTGATCCCTCTGCCCATTGCTGAAGTGCCATGTTTAGAGGCTCTGAGGCTGAATCAAGGTTCAGTGTGACTACAGTCTACCACAGGCATAGGAGAAGGGAGCAGAGTTATTTGCCCTCCCTACACTTGGATATTTTCAGAAGTGTGAGCTTATTTTAAAATTTCACCCAATGCAAAAAGAAGTAGCAAAAACAGTCCTATTACTATAAAGTGATTTTTTTAAAAGATTTTATTTATTTATTCATGAGAAACACAGAGAGAAAGGCAGAGACACAGGCAGAGGGAGAAGCAGGCTCCCCACTGGCTCCCTCAATGTGGGACTCAATCTCAGGACCCCAGGATCATGATCTGAGCCAAAGGCAGATGCTCAACCACTGAGCCACCTAGGCGTCCCTACAAAATGGTTTTAAAATATAGTAACAGGAAGTAAGATTGCCTGCAATTCTGGCTTATGGACAACACCTCTCTCACTATATTACATGTCTCCCAAATCCACACCTGGTTATGAAAAAAGAGGAGGGCAAAAGAAAATACTGAGTTAAGAGATGAGCCTTGAGGGGACTAGAGAACCTGACCTCAGCATGGCTTTGAGTCAAACCTGCTTGTCCTAGACATTGGACTTGGTGAAGAAAACCCTGACTTAGGGTGAGTATGATAAACGCTCTATGTCATTTGTGTAGAGTGATTAGTGTGTGTGTATTCATTTTTATACATCATAAACATTTACCAAGCATCTGTTATGTACTGAGCTAAATGTAACAAGAGGCCCAAAGACAGCAGATCTAGACTTTGCTTTCATAGGATGGTTGCAAGGTTCTTTCCCTAGTTCTCATTGACAAAGCAAAACAATTGAAATACTCAACTACTGCTAACATTGTTAAAGTATGTGACCTCACATATGATCAAGGAAGGAAGCTAGTTCTCCCACTGAAAATGAGAGTCTGTTACTGGCTTGCAAAACAATGTGAAACGAACTCTACAAAGCAGTTTTTTTTGTTTTTTGTTTTTTTTTTAAAGAATGTAGAGAAGTAATGGCCACTTAGCAAGTCTAGAGATATTACTATTGTGTGTGCAGATGTGTGTGCCAAAGTCAGGGTCAACTGAAGCACTTTGTAACTAGATTTCTGATCTACTCAATCAAGAATGGTCTTGCTTACGTATCATAGTATCAGTGGAGTTTAGTTTACCCAGGATTGGTTGTTCCTATATTAACCATCACCCATCCGAAGTTCTTAAATCTTTATATTAGTGGTTCTGAAACCACAAATTTAGAAAAATATCTCCTACTTAATGAAGCCTTCATCGATGTTTGCTCCAACTGAAGTAGTCTTGAGCTGCTCTGAGTTCCCATGATCTTTTATCTATATATGTCTTAGCTTACACCACCCTATAGCTTGCACACAAATGAAGTGTGTGCATGTGTTGAAGTTCTACAAGAGCATAGATCCTATGAAAGCAAAGTCTAGATCTGCTGTCTTTGGGCCTCTTGTTACATTTAGCTCAGTACATAACAGATGCTTGGTAAATGTTTATGATGTATAAAAATGAATACACACACACTAATCACTCTACACAAATGACATAGAGCGTTTGTCATACTCACCCTAAGTCAGGGTTTTCTTCACCAAGTCCAATGTCTAGGACAAGCAGCTAAGGTAGATGCATGGATAAAGCAGGTGTGAGGTGCACCATTTGATGAACTGGTAAAGGCATACTTTATCTAGAGGACAGCTGCTACTCAGCTCCATGTTCTTGCTCTGCAGAAAATTGTATACTGATTGGCCAGAACTTCCCATTTTTTTAGAGGCTAAAAATCTTGATCTATGTGAAAGCGTTTGGTTTGAAAGTATTATCAACTAATAAATTTCTAAATACAGAGCAGGATAAATAGAAGCTGTCTTTGGGCCAGATGCAGACCATAGGCCATCCATCAGCTTGCATCTTCTGTTAGGTATACGAATCATCATGTCCTTTACTCACAGAATTTCCTCCTTTAATTTCTCCCTGCCAGGGATGAGTGGTAATACCCTTCAGCCTGGAAACCTCTATCCTCATCCTCACTGCTTCTGTCCTCTTCTCTCACTGAAGGATTGTCCCTAAGACAGAGTTTGTTGTTATTTGCCTAAAACTTTTCCTGTTTTTCTTGACTATAATTAGGATAAACACAATTTCCAATCCCAAACCTGTGCCTGCTACTCTTAACTTTCTAATACCTATCTTGTATTTTTGCCAAGTGGAGGCTACCTTTTCTCTTTGCAGTACAAGCCACTGCAAGCCTTTTTATCTAATTTGCTTTGAAATACATTGATCTCAACTAAGCTAAGTTTCTTTCACTCCACCTCAACTCAAGTATCCTTCCTTTGTGTCAATCAATCCCCTTCCATATTTTAACTTAGGGTATTTCTCTTTGGCTACTTCTCTTTGGCTACTTTCCCATTGGGAATAGGTTTTAGGTTTCATATTTTTCCACAGAACTATGCCCTTGACTATATACCCACTAACCCAGAAGCCCACTGGTTCCTTCTTGGTGGCCTTGCTCATCCATTGTGGGATCTTAAATGAGTAGCCACCCTAACTTATACAAGGTATCATTCAATATACTAAAACCCTGATCACCATTTTGTCAACGTGTTACGACTCTTAGGACTCAGAGATGGTGTTAATCTACCTTATTCTTAAGATTCTTAAGATTAAGATTATTCTTAATATTTTTAATATTCTTATTCTAGTCCCCTTTGTGAACACAGTAGAGGAGTGGCAATTGATTTTGATTCCATAGTTTTAGCAAGAAAGAAGAGCTTCTGGGCCAAGTGTAATACACACATACTTCTACAGAATAAAAGTCCTCTGCATATCTCATCCAGTTCATCTTTTCAGAGTTTTTTTCCTGTTCCAGAGCCAAATAACCCAAACTATTTGCCATATTTCAAATAGAAATACAGACGTTCACATTCACATTTCTGCTACTCAGCTAAAAAAGCTTTTCACACTAAAAACCTTTAACTAGTTCCTGTCCTAGTATGAATGGGCTTACAGGTCTAATGTAAAAATAAAATTTTTCCTAATCTGTAAAAGGTGGATCACAAAGCATTTACATGATTGGGCTTGAAAATGAGGAGTATGCTATATTAGTTTTTTAAAACGGAAAGATATTAACACATTTTAAAGCATGCAATAATCAAAATACTGTTAATCAAAATAATAACTAATCATAATAATACTAATCAGAATACTACTAATAATAATACTACTAATAAAATAATAATCAAATAATCAAAAGTAGCCTACAGAAAACACGAATAATCCAGAATAATCTTCTGAGGACACCTAGAGGACTAGCAAGATGAACTAAAATATTCATTCCATGATTAGTCTAGACTCAGTTAAACAATACTCTTCACAAATTTCATCAGAAGGAAACAAATAATTCCAAAGTAAAATTCAAAGCACTGGTGGGGAGTGAAAAGATGGGTGTGGGGGGTAAAAATTAACCAGGGAGAGAATATAGACTTCACAACTCTGGGGGACCTGGTGACCTTCTGAAAATGATCTGTCAATATTAGAGCTTCAACTGAAGCCTGCATTTAGTTAACAAAATTGTGAGTAAATTTAAAATCAAATGTCTATTCAGTGACTGGCTTAAGTCTTTTTTTAAGAGCTCCCATGATTCCTTAAAAAGGAAAATGAACTTCACATCTTACTACCCTCATCTTTGAAGTCTTCAGGAGTCTCAAAATTTTAAGCCACTTTACTTGCCCAATTTCATTCTCAGTCATATAGTCTGAACTAAGGTGAAAAATTATGATTGTTTATAATGGCTTAAATCTAGTTTAGTGGTTCAGAGAATCCCCTCCCTGGAGCAGCAAGATATTTTACCTGAGAATTCGTCTAGGCCTAAATGAAAATTTTGTCTTATCTCATGATCAAGAGTGGCAACTCCATTACTATAGGCACCATAGACATGATCTCAAGTCCTGGCCACCAGGATTGCTTTTGCTTGGAACTTTTCCACCATTCCATCTACTCTTTACTAAGAGAAGGTGATTAAGTTTTAAAATAACAAACACCTTCCTTATATGAAAATGAACCACAATATTCAAACCTCAAAGCTATGTTTATTTTGAAGCAATGTGAAGGTGCTTCTTATTTAAGATTGACTCTCTTCCCAAAATCATGTTAGTTCTAGCTTTAAGTTTATAGACTTTGTGTTTGGTATTCAAGGTTAACTCCCTAGTTGATTAGATGTAAGCCAATATTAACAGGAGCAACTGCCACAGTGAAAATGAGATGCTACACAATGTTTGGTCTTAAAAGTCAAGAACCTATGAGTTAACTAGATGATCTAATCTAGCTTCAAATTAACCACATTAAAATAAATTAAATGCTCTTTCCTCTTCATGTTGCAAAACATAAAAATGTCATACTCTGTAATTTGAGAATGACTGTTCTCATTGGATTCAGGAGATGGTGTGGTATCTTTAATTCTTTTATCAATATTATCCCAGACCAACAGATGGAAGATCAAGTAATTACAGAGAAATGAGCATGTGCTGTACTTATCATGCTTCCCTCCCCGCCCCCCCCCCCCCCCCCCCCCCCGCACCCTCCCACTGAAATTTGCTTACTGAAAGCTGTTTTGCTAAACTCACCAGTCAGGGGTGTTTACAGCCAAGAAATGACAAAGAAAAAATTAAAGAGCTTGGGGAAATCCATGATATATTGTAGAGGCAGGGACAGAGGACAAACTCACCTCTCTTTTTTTTGGTATATTCCTCTGTTGCAAGATTTTTATTCTAACAGACAGATATCCAATAATCCTTGATTTTTTTTCCTATATGGGGAAATTGTGACCTAGATTTTGTCAAGACAGTAAATCAGTCGGCAAGTATTTATTGAGTACCTATTACACACTGAACCCATTGCTGGGCTCTGTAGACACATTGGTGACACCTCACAATGCAGCCCCATCTACTAAGGAAGCCAGAAAACTAGTGGAGAAGACAAATACTAAGGAAATTATTTCATTTAGTAAATTGAAAAAGTTGAATTTTTGATCGTAGCTCTAGGGATCAAGACAAGTTACACGCACTTTGGGTCCCAGCAAAAAATGGAGGTACATTTATACAGGTAAATGGGAGGCTTTAATAAAGGCACTATTTATAAAGGTGTGAGCAAGATTCAGTCTCCTAAAAGGAAGTGTATAGTACTCCAGGGTAGGAAGAAGGAATAGTAGAGTCCTCCGGGGTAACAACAAGGAACCCTAGCAATGGTCTAGCAATGGCAGGGGGCTCCCTGCTATTACCCGCAGGTCCTTCTCCTTGTCCCCCAACCCCAACCCCACATATATACTTAAAGGGGTAGAGCCATGCTCTGGGGCCTAGAAGAACTGCATGGAGAGGTCGGCCTGAAAGGAACCATTTTCCCAACACAGGAATGGATTCAACCCTCAGCAACCCAGTAGCAAGAGTTGGGAAATAAATGCCCCAGCCTCACTCTCCTCTATCCTGGCTCCCATTTGTGAATACAGGTCTGAGATGAGGTATAACATTGTAAGGAGGCCATCACAATGCTCCTTTCACCCTAAATCTGGCCCAGGGTAAAGCTAATTAAAGCCACAGGGCAAGAGAGCTTATTGATATGGGTATGCTGGCGATAGAGCAAGGCTGGGAGGATGCAGAGCAAATTAACAGAACATGTAGAATAGCTAACATACCTGATTAATTTTTTTAAATCAAACTATAACTGCTCAAAGTTTCCATCAACCTGGTTGGAAAGAAATTCAATTTCAGTAAATGTTGGGTCCCTTTTAACTCCTCTCTGGGATTATAGTAGTATAATAGTAGATTATACTAATGTAGTAGTTTATGTTTTTATGATCTAATCTAACTAGATTAGATCATCTAGTTAACTCATAGGTTCTTGACTTTTAAGACCAAAAGTTGTGTAGCATCTCATTTTCACTGTGGCAGTTGCTCACATTATAGCAGAAATAATGTGAGGAGGTCCAGGGACTACCTATATTATTATTTTCTTGATATGTCTTTTAAGTAAACTTATTTAGAATATAAAAAATTAATGGCCAAAAAACTACAGTTTTAACATGGAAATTACGTATTTTTCCTATATGCATTAAATAATAAGTAAATGCCTGCCTACAATCCTCCTATATTGTTACCACTGTTCAAGCATTTTTTTTGGCTTATTGACTATTGCATTTTATCTGCCTTGGACTCAGGAATGCACCTCCTAGGAGTTGTCCCCTCAGACTCTGATTCTATACCTACCCCAAATCCACTGGGATACAGTAGAACCTTGACCATGTCTTTAGTCTCAGAGGTCACTCTACCTCTGCCCATCCAAGCCCTGGCCTCCTCCTCCCTCTCCATGAGGAGCCCAAAGGTAATCCTTGGGAACAGACTCAAACCTTAAAAGCTCCTAATTCTTCTAGAAATAGTATCGGCTTCTCTGTCATCTATTAGGAGAGGAGAAAGGGAGTCACTAACACCACCTACATATAGTATGTGGCCTTCTTAATCATTCATTCTGTCACTAAGTAATAATAGTTGTTATAAGGAGACAAATAGTGGTTAAAAAATTGTTGGGGTGGGGAGAGAGAGTATGATCTGTATAAACTATGAGAGAATTGGCTGTAGGCAGCCTTGAGAAAGGTATGCAGAAGTCAGAGTGCCTGAGCTTGGCAGGCATCCTTGCTAATTTTGTAGGAGATCTTCCAAGTTCTTTTGGTACCTGCCTTTTCAGCTCTGCTAATGATGATAAACTGTTGCCTCCAGGTCCACAGCCAACCTTTTTTGCACTGCATATGTGTTTATCACTATCACTTTCAAACAACAGATAGTAATTAGGAAATATGAGTGTGGGATAGTATAAAAACTCACAGGTGTTGTTTTGATCCTAAGTGACATTGACATCCAATTGACTAGGCTTCTGGGGACAGATCTCCTAAGAAATATGTATCAAAGCTATTGATGTTTTTTTTAAAAATGAGGAAAATAATTGTCACTTGAGCAATGTACTATGATGGCCCATGTTTAGTGTCCCAAAGTAGGGAGAAATTTGAATCAGAGAAGGGACCACATGACAGGGTTACAATCATCACATACTGCTATTGCCAAGGAAGTGGCAATAGCCACTTTTTTGTAGATTTGTAGAGGCACCAGGCACAAAATTCCCCAACCTCTTTCTCCTTTCATAGACTCACTTCCTCCTTCTTGTCTCCCATTGACTGAAGCCAATGAGAAGCCACCAGAAATGTAGTTCCCACAGATCAGCCTTCCAGGGTGCAGAGCAGAGAAGAACAAGATCAAGTGATGGGCAGATGGGAGATTATTTTAGTTATTTTTATTACCTCCTCTGTTCAGGCTCTGAAGATCCACTTAGCTCAACTGAACCTGAGTGAGATCAGAAAGAAGTATGGCTGAGAGATAGTAAAAAATGGTCACTACCACTGGGCAAAGTATGGAAAAGTGATGTTTTTTCAGTAATTTTCAAGGTAACATACTGACATGGCTCTAAGACTATGATATAAAATGTGATAGGAAAAATGTAAAACTGGCCATAAGATGCATATAAAAATATTAAAGCCACCTTTTATTATGGTTTAATTCCCTTAGGCACCACTGATGTAGGTATTAGATATTGAGTTAGTAGAGAATATTTCATAATAGGATGGCAAAGCAGTATTTCTAGAAAATTATCCCTCCATAATCCTCTCATTAGAGTATGTAGGACACAGTGATGCACCATCCAGATTCCTCATCAAATTGAAAGTCTTAGCCCCCTCACCCCATCCTAGTTGCTGGGAATGCTGTTAACAAACAGTTCCCAAGTGTCAGTACTGTCTTAGCTTCCCCAAGGCCACGTGCACCTTCTCAGTCACAGAACAGCTCACATCCCATGATTGATTAACACAGGCTTATAAAGGACCAACCCTCTGTCCTCATCTAGGGTCAGTTCCGAAGGATCATGCCTTTTTAGGACTCCTTCTAGGGATGGCTACAGCTTCCACTGACACTGTATCATCTCAGACTTCTCCATCTTGCTGCTTACCTCTCTTCCCTTCCACAGGTTGATCCCAAGAATACTTTCTAATAAAAGCCCCAAAATTCTGGTCTCCATTTCAGAGTCCACTTTCCTGGGACCCAACCTGTGTCGCAGAGAACCCTTAAAAAACAAAACAAAACAAAACAAAACAAAATGAAACAACACTTGTATTTCTCTTTATTGTAAAACAATTAAATGAAGAAATTATTTTCCTGCTAATATTTCATTAAACTTTCTGCACATTAGCTTCCTTTTCCAAGTTTCTAGTTTTGCTCTTGAAATGTACTTGAGAAAATTAATAGACCTGGATATTTCCAAATAAAACCCAAGGCACACTAAGTTTTCTACCAGAAAATCAGAGTGAGAGCAAAAAGAACCAGGGCCAAGCTAGAAAGGAATGAGGACTTAAGAAAAATAGGTAGAAGAGCTACACATATAATAAAAATTTGTTTTTAACTTTAGGGGGAAAAGGAGGAGAGATGAAGGAGAGGGTAATAAACTCACGGATTTATACACTCAGTGGAAAACACACATAAAATGGCAAGTGGATGTCTGGTCTCATGGACTTCCTACACTAGAAATCCACTACTCTTAGGAATCAGAATACTTTTCCTCTGTGGCAGCACCACAGGAGAACACCAGATTTGTCATGGGTGCAAGTTCCCTCCACACTGTCTGAGCTCTACCCTCAGGGGATGTCAAAGCCAGAGTAGCCGAGAGCCCTCTTCGGTGATTGATAGGAAAGGTCAATCCTGCAAAATGATAATGAAATCATATCTTATTCTGTGATAATAGAATAATAATAGCTAACTTTTAAGGCACCTTGCTAAATGCTTAGAAAATACCTCATTTAGGGGGAAAAAAAGGAGATGCTGATAACTATAAATCATGTATTGAGTTTTCACTATTATTAAATGATTATGGGTATCCAAAAAAAGGGAAGAAATCAAAGAGGAGCGAGATATAGGGGTTTCTGCAACATGTTAAGTTGGCTCGGCTGAACATTTCCCAAAATTCCCTTTCCTGTATGATTCAGGCTAGGTCAGACAACCAAGGAGGTCCTTATGAGAGATTTGGAGGGCAGTCCTTTCATAGCTCAGATACACTTTTGCTGGTCATCTTGTTAGCCTGAGCCAGTAGCTGAGCTTTCAATGACTCAATCTTTCCATGAATCCAACTTTTTTGTTTTCACCTTACAGACATGGGATGGATCCTCCCACATGAATTTGGTTCAGACACTGTGGCTACACATGCAGCAGGATAGAAGGAAGCGGTCTATTACTCACATAATGAGGTTTTCTGGGGGGAGCAAGGCAGGCTGTCAAGCATCTTGGAAAATGGCTTTGGAAGGCAGGGAAAAGAGATTCACTGGGGGTTTTATGGTGGTCAGAGGATGGGGCTGGGGTGATAGCATACCTGCATGTGTTGGGGCTTATGCAGTTTGAACTTCCCACATTACTCAAGGCAGGGGTGTTTAGTCTTTCTTACCAGCCTGCTAGGTATGGGACGGAAGAAGTGGCAGTGGTAAAGCTCAAAAGCTATGAGCAGGCAAATGACAAAAAATGGGATAAAAGAACAAAAGGAGTCAGTCTCTTTAATAGAAGCTTCTTGGATTCCTGGACCACATGTGTGTGTTTTAGCCTATGACTGAGGGCCTAGGCTTTTGTACAGCACTCATACCACCAAGATCAGAGGCAATAAGAAGGTATACAGGTTTCAGCATATCCTTATGGGCTCCACCTCATGCTTGTTCTTAGTCTCCCCCACTTTACATCTATCTTCCTTTCAAAATTGCCTGAACTATGTGGACTTTTAGCTCTAGCAGTAAGTACAAAGATAACAGCCTTAGAGAGAATACTTAACCAGCTCCCATCATTGCATATGGCCAAATCCATGAAACAAATACATGTGTGTATGTCTGTGTATGTGTACACATTAGTGATTCTGCTTCTCTGATTGAACTGTGACTGATACAGGAACCCAAATCCTAATTGTTTGGGTTTTGGGAACATGGTTCAAGAAAGGTTTGGCATCTCTGACCACATAATAATCTCATTCGATATATTTAATGGCTCTCATTGGGCTCCCAATTAAGTACACAGGTGTTTAAAGCCCCTACTATAGCCAAACTGGAATGCTGGCAGCTCTCTGATCAGACAGGCATATTTACATACACAAAATGCGGTGATGTGGGAAGAAGGCCATGCTCAACTACCACTAGCTAAGAGGCCCTAGCCAATCATCCCTCTTAGCCATGATTAGCTTATTTGTATGGTGGCATGTGTGTTCTCTTTGGATAATCCTCCACTTTATCAGCCTCATTTTGAAAAGCATGTCTTCATGTGTGTAACTGGTGAGGGTTTTTTTTTTTTCAAAGAAAGACTAAACATATTGAGACTGCTTTAATTATTATTTTTGTTAGAAATCAATTCTCAAGACCCCTCACAGAGTCTAACTATGTCAGTCATGATATCTACATATGGATTTCCTCCCTTTCATTTTTCTCTCACTTCCCTTAATATATTAAATGCCACAGCAATTTCCTACAATGCCCAGTTTGTGTCAAGTGAAGATTTTTCATACTTGTAGACAGGACTTAAAAATGCCAGCATTTAAAAGCTTAAGTTCTTATCAAGGCAAATGATTATAGTCATTTGTGTAATTCTTGTTGACAGTTTTCTTTAACTTTGGTCTCCATGTCATAAAAATTAATGTCTATAATTTGCTTTATGTTCCCACAGAGAGGGACAGCAAAAGAAAGAGGGAAAATACCTGCTCTGTTAGAGAGTGTGGCCAGAATTGATCATGTCAGTGAACATTCAGAATAAAATTAATGCTGCTAAGAGGGAAAGAAAAGGATGGAATAAAAAAAGCATTAAACAAATATACCAGGGGAGAAATATAAACTCTACAGAAGACAGGCCTGCTAATAAAAAGATAGAGTACTAAATTATTATGACTCTAAACTTAGCTGAATGATTGTAGTCATTTTTCAATTCCTGTTTACCAAGTCAAATTAGAAAAATAAACTTGCACAATAAGAATAATGGAGACACTGGAGAATAAGTACTGGCAAAATGCATGAGGGGAGTATTTAGAGTAACTGTGCACATAAACATTTGGTCTGGATGATATGCATTCTAGCATAATAAGAAAATTAGCAAACCTCTATTGAATTGCTTCTACTTGTCTTTAAACAAAGCACTCAAGACACACCATAAGATTAGGGGAAAACAGATGTGATATCATTCCACAGAGCAGGTAAAATGGCTGAGCCAGCTATTGTAATTCAGAAACTCTACTCTAGCAATATAATGAACAAATATAATAAAATGAAAAATCTTTAAACAGTTAGAACACAATGGGACCATAAGCAAAAGATAAGATAAGCTTAGAAAGAAAATATCATGTTAGACTGAAGTCATAGATTTTTGCCAACAAATTAGAAAATCAATGACCAAAGGAAATGAAGTAGATGTTTCATAATTGGCCTTTGGTGAAGCTTGTGACAAAATCTCATAAAATTCTATTTGTTAAATTGGTTTGAATTGGCTTAGAGATGAATATAGTCATCTAGACTGAAAATTGGTTGCTTCGTTGAAGGAATATGCCTAGAAGGCTCTGACAAGGATGAGTATTTATATTTTTCAATGCTCGTAGATTTTCCTTCATCCTTTCAAGGCCTTGATGAAAATGAGGGTAAAGTTACACATTCAGGCACTACCCATATGCAGACATTAACTTTTATATTTTTAGCTAGCTAAATGGTAGTGTATCCATTTGAAGAACACAGATGTAGAAAGGAAATGAAGGAATGGAATAAGATGAAATACTTCTGATAAAGGCATAAAGTACAAAATGCTGGCTGTTTCTGATCATGTCTATGTAAACAAACAGAGGCAGGTGGGGTTGTTTTGTTTTTGTTTTGTTTTTGCTTTACTTTGGTTATCATCTCCACACAATCTGGATTAAAAATAGTTGGAGTATAACTAAGAACTTAACCCTTGGATGATCCCCTTTCTTGATCCTTGAATGATCCTTGAACCTTGGATCTCTCCAGCTACTCTTCTATCTATCCCCCACACCCACTCTTTCCACCCCAAAATCCTTCTTGTCAATGGAAAAAGAGCTGTCAGGAAGCTTCTCAGAGACATACTTTGTGTGACAACTAATGTAAGAGCCCTGCACACACAAGCCAGGTAACAAATAGAGCCTAGAACTTGCTGATTTTCTCTCACCTGACAGGTGGGAACCAGTAAGGGACAAATTTTATGTGGCAGTATCTCAGGATGTGATTGGGGCCTTTTAGTCACTGAGACAAAACTAATGAACAAATAGTAGGATTTTGTAAGATGCCTAAAAACTAGGTCACCTAATCTGATACAGAAGGTAGGAAAAACCATGGAAATGGATAAGCAAAGTAGCAGAGAGGAAGACTTGAACTGGATGTTAAAGGACAAGTAATCAATCATCTGGGATTTAGGAAAGAAAAGCAGGGGAAAGAATGTTCCAGGCAGAGAGAACCTTACATGAAAAGATACAGAAGCAGGTGCACACTGAAATTTAGGTAATTTGTTGTTAGAATGACTCTACACTCTGCCACCATGCCACCACCACTTAAAACTTTTAGTAAATGCTCTATTGTGCATAGGATAGTGGGGTGCATAGAGGATCCCTATTTTGGCCTATAAGACCTATATAATCTGGCCCATATCTAACTCTGCTGCTTTATCTTGCATCCTGTTGGGAGACAATTCTCCATGGGTCACTTGCGTTTCTCCACTTCTTGCAAGAAGTATTAACTGCCCTTTTTTTCCTTTTTTCCTATCTTTCCTTTCCTTTTTTTCTATCTTTTCAAATTAGATTGTATAGGGAACTTCCCTGGAACTTAGAGATAGTGTCTCCCTCTGGAGCAGAAGGTGATTTGCTTATTGTCCAGCATAATAAAGACAATATCTCCTACAGACAGGCCTCAAACAGGCCTACTCTCCATTTTAAAAGCTCAGATTTCTCAAAGATAACACAAGTTCACTGCGTGTTTACCTCCACCTTGATCTCTTCACATTGTCTATGTCAGGCTTATGGTGGTGGCGACAGCAGTGGTGGAGGATGGATGGTAGAGGTGGATGATGCAAATGTGAAGCTCTTGCTACTCGCTGTGTCCTGAGTAATGGAGTCTTTTGTCTCTGATCCCAGAGTCTTGTGTCTTCTGTCAACATCCATAAAATGGTGACACACTAATTTGTTTGTGTACATGTGGAATAAAATCCGAACCCATCACAGCTCTTGAACACTCTTACTTTCTGAACTCTAACATTATTATATATTAGAAAAATGCAAGTTAAGATCACAGAGAGCTATTACTACCTACATTTCAGAATGGTGAAAAAAAATACTAAATACTGGCAAGAATGACAAGAAACTAGATCACTCATACTTTGTTGATGGGGACATAGAATCATACAGCTACTCCAGTATGGCAGTTTCTTAAAAAACTAAATGTGAGATTACAATACATTTCAGCAATTGCAGTCTTGGGCATTTATCTCAGAGATATGAAAACTATGTTCACACAAATACCAGTACATAAATGTTTATTCTAATTTTATTCATGATAGATAAAAGCTGGAAATAGGCTGCTCATATTCAATAGGTGAATGGTTCAACAAACCCACATTCATACCATAGAATACCACTTGATAATAAAAGGGAACCAACTATTTATATAACTTTTTTTTAAAAGAGAGAGAGAGTAAGAGAGCATGAGCAGGGTGAGTTGACATAGAGGAAGAGGGAGAGAGAGAGAACCTAAGCAGGTTCTACACTCAGTGTGCAGCCCATTGGAGGGCTCCATCTCATGACTCCAAGATCATGACCCAAGCCAAAATCAAGAGCTGGATGTTTAACTGACTAAGCCAATCAGATGCCCCAGAAGAAACAAACTGTTGATACATACAACAATTTGGAGAATTGGGGAAAAAATTAGGAGTGAAAAAAAGGCAATCCAAAAAGGATTACACATTGTATAATTCCATTTATATAACATTTTGAAATAGTGAAATTTTAAAGATAGAGAACAGATTAATGGTTTCCAGAAATTAGAGATAAAGGAAGAAGCAGGGAGAAAGGTGGATGCTACTACAAAGTGGTGGCATCAGGGATCTTTATAATGATGACATTGTTCAGTATCTTGACTGCTGTAGTACATACATAAACCTATACATGCAATAAAATTCTATAGAATTAAATATACACACACACATTCGCACACAAATGAAGACAGGTAAAACTGGGGAACTATGAATAAGGTCAGTGGATTGTATTAATGTCAATATCTAGTCTTAATACTGTGCTATAGTTTTGTATAATGTCATCATTGGGGGGAACTGAGGAAAGAGTCCACAGGCTCTCTCTGTGTTACTATTTTTTAAATTATTTATTCATGAGAGACACAGACTGAGAGAGAGAGAGAGAGAGAGAGAGAGGCAGAGACATCGAGAGAGGCAGAGACACAGGCAGAGGGAGAAGCAGGCTCCATGCAGGGAGCCTGATGTGGGACTTGATCCCAGGACTCTAGGACCATGCCCTGGGCCGAAGGCAGGCACTAAACCACCGAGCCATCCAGGGATTCCCAGTCCGTATTATTTTTTATAACTGATATAAATCTAAAATTCTATCAAAATAAAAATTTCTGCAACATGTCAAGGATACTTTTTTTGGATAAGAAAGGAAATCTATCAAAGGATATTTAAAAGCAAAAAGAGAAAAAGGATGAATCATTTCCTGTTTACACCGCATCAAAACCAACCAGTTTAATTCACTGTTACAACATTATATAATTCCACATTTATTTCTGTGTATTTTGATGGATTCCTCTTGCCTTATTATACTATAAGCTTGTTATGGCAGGACCATGTCTGGTCTGCTCATTATTTTAGCCCGAGGGCCTGACAGTTATTAGGTCATCAAATATTATTCAATAAATTAATGAAGGAAATTTTAAGAAGTAATGCTAATGAATCAGATGAAGCAGAATTTCACAATTGGGAATATAATATTTTAAGTACTGATAATGTCAAAGAAAGTGCCAGGACAACAGTGATCCAAGTGCACCCAAGTGTCTTATTGACTAGGGTTCACATCTGCTTCTGCTACTTCTCTGATGGGTAACAAGGCAAGTGATATGGTTCTCTAAGTCTTGACTTCTTCATCTCTGAGGCATCCCTATTAATGGCATCTATCCTACTGGGTTGTTATGAGAACTGAAATTATATAGGTAAAGCACAGTACTTGGAACACAGATGTTCAATAAATGCTGCTTCTTCTACTAAAATTATTAATTCCACTTTTAAAACTCATGTTACAAAACCAGTGGGTCCAGTTGAAGAAGGAAGACACAGGTCAGAAGGTTTCAGACTGAAAGAGATTTTTTTTTTCCTAACAAGTGTTTCTATAGTGAAAATGTTCTATAAGTATATTATTCTAATGGGAGATAAAAACAACAAACCAGTTAAATAAAAGCATTAAAAAATTCATATTTACCAAGATATTCCATATTCTGGGCCATAATATATTCTAAAATATTTTTTTTTAAATAGAGACCATTTAAAGTCTGTTCTCATCCCACAATGTAATTAAATGAGAAGTCAATAACAGAAAAATAGCTGGAAAATCCCTAAAATATTTGGAGATTATAAAACATACTTCCAAATAACATGGATCAAAGAAAAAGGTATAAGACAAATGAAAAAATATTTTGAACTAAATGAAAATGAAAATATAACATAACCATAAACTGTGGGATTCTGAAAAAACACTGCCTAGAAGGAAATTTATAGCATTGAATGCATATATTAAAATTGAAGAATGGTAAAAAATTAATAACCTAACTTTCTACCTTAGGAAACCAGAGAAAGAAGAATTTAAGTCCAAAGCAAGCAGAAGAGAAGATACAATAAAAAGCATGAATCAATAAAATTGAAAAAAATAGAGAAAATCAATAAACTAAAAGCTGGTTTTTGAAAAGATCAATAAAATTGATAAGCTTCTAGCAAGGTTAACCAGGAAAAAATAGGAAAGACGCAAATTTATCAACATCAGAAATAAGAAAAGGGTCACCACTACTGGTACTGGGGATATTAAAAGAATAATAAAAGAATATTATGATCAATTTTATATCCATTAATATGAATACTTAGGTGAAATGAACCAATTGCTTGAAAGACATGAAATACTAAAACTGACAAAGGAGAAATAGATAATTTGAACAGGCCTATATTGCTAAATAAAAATTTTGTAAAAATAGAAACCATTGAATCCTGATAATTTTGACGGTGAATTCTATAAAAAATTTAATGAATATAATGACATAAGTTCTCTACAATCTCTTTCAGAAAATAAAAGTAGATGGAACACTTTCCAATTTATTCTGAGATTAGTCTAATATCAAAACAGATAAAGACATTGCAAAAAGAAAAACCATTATTTCTCATGAAATATAGATATAAAATCCTTCACAAAATATTAGCAAGTATATATATTGATGCTGTATAAAAATAATTACACCACGAACAAATGTGATTTAATCCAAATATGCAAGGCTGGTTCAATATTTAAAAATCAACATAACCTGTATAACAGGCAAAAGTAAAAAATAATATGACCATATCAGTATATTTAGACACAGAATTTGATAAAGTCTGATACTCATTCACGATTAAAACTCTCAGCAAATAGGAATAGAGAAGAACTTTCCCATCTTAATGAAGAAAATGTACCCAAAAATCTATAGGTAATGTAGGAGCCAATGGCAGGCCACTCCAAGATGGGCCATTTTGGCATGAAGGCTACTTTGAATTAAAGAGCTATCAAAATCCAGCAGACTCAAGAAAAGTTCTTTATTTCCCCCTATACTGCCTTAAAAGAATTTATGTAGAGGACCTATTCTAGGAAGAGTGCTATCACTATAGAGAACTACATTATGATATGAACTAGGGATGGTAGATAGGAAGGAACCTAGCAAGGCCTGTTTGATCAGTCTTCTCTTTGCCCCATTTTTTTCTGAATGGCCCAGCAAATATTGTTTACCTAACATTTACTCTTCATCATTCTTTTTAAGGATTGCATTCCTTACTTTGAAGGTCCTAGACCCCTAACCTTTTCTCCTTAGTTCAGAATGACAGATATATCTCATGTTGCTTGACCGTCTTTGGAATGTCCATGCTTGTGTGGGTTCCCATATGTGCACTATCAAATTTTATTTTCTCCTGTTCATCTGTCTCATTAATTTGATTCTTAGTCTGGCTAGATATGAAGGGAATAGGTAATTCTTGCTCCTTGCCAATATTATCATACTCAATGGTGGTAGACTGAACTCTTTCCCTCTAGAAAGGGGTAGAAGGTAATGATAGCCTCTCTTTACCAATCTTATTCAACTTCACCTTGGAAGTCCTAGCTAGTACAATAAGACAAGAAAAGGAGACAAATAGTAGATTAGAAATAGGTTTGAAAGGAATAAATAAAACTCTTATTATCAAGTGACATGATTTCCTGTGTAGAAAATGCCAAAGTATTGGGCACCTGGGTGGCTCAGTGGCTGAGCATCTGCCTATGGCTCAGGTCATGATCCCTGGGTCCTGGGATGGAGTCCCACATCAGGCTCCCCAAAGGGAGCCTGCTTCTCCCCCTGCCTATGTCTCTGCCTCTCTCTCTCTCTCTCTCTCTCCCATGAATAAATAAATAAAATCTTAAAAAAAAAGAAAAGAAAAGAAAATCCCAAAGTATCAGTAAAAGACTTGTGGAACTAGTAAGCAAGTTTGGCAAGGTCATGGGATACAAGGTAAATATATATGTCAATTGCTTTCCTATGTATCATAGTGAGCAACTGGAATTTGAATTTTAAAAAACAATACCATTTATAATAGCATAAAAAATGAACTAAATTTAGATATAAATTTAATACAACAGGCACAGGGTCTCTATGAAAATTATAAAATTCTTATGAAACAAATCAAAGGAAGATCTTGGATAATGGAGACAAAATTCAGGTTCAGGGATTAGAAAACTCAGTATTATTAAGATGGCAATACTTCACAAATTGATATGTAGATTTGATATAATTCCAGTCAAAATCCCAGCAAGTTTTTTGTACACATTAACAATCTGATTCTAAAGTTTATATGGGGGCAGCCCAGGTGGCTCAGCGGTTTAGCGCTGACTTCAGCCCAGGGCCTGATCCTGGACACCTGGGATCGAGCCCCACGTCAGGCTCCCTGCATGGAGCCTGCTTCTCCCTCTGCCTGTGTTTCTGCCTCTCTCTCTCTCTCTCTCATTCTCTCTCTCTCTCTCTCTGTCTCTCATGAATAAATAAATATTTAAAAAATAAATAAAATAAATATTTAAAATAAAAAATAAATATTTAAAAAATAAATATTAAAAAAAATTAAGTTTATACGGAAATGCAAAAGACCTAAAATAGCAAACACAATACTGAAAAATAACAAAGTCAAAGGACTCACACTACTGATTTCAAATAAACCTACAGATATCAAAACAATTGTGATATTTAGTAAAGAACAGATTCATAGATCAATGGAATAAAATAGCTCAGAAGTAGATTCACACAAATATAGTGAACTGATCTTTGAGAAAGAAGCAAAGCCAATGTAATGGAGAAAAGGTGATCTTTTTAAAAAGGGTGCTACAACAATGAGATGTCTTTATGCACAAAATAAATAAATACATAAATAAATAAACAAATGAATGAACCTCTATACCCGTACAGTTTTCACAATAACTCAAAATGGATTGTAGACTTAAATATAAAACTACAAAACTAGAAAAGAGCAAAGCAGAAAATCTATGTGAACTGGTTTGGTGGTAAGTTTTTAGTTATAGCACTAAAAGTATGATCCATGAAAGAAAATATTGGTAAGTTGGACGTTATTGAAATAAAAAGCTTCTGCTCTGTGTAAGACATTTTTAAGAGGCTGAAAATCAAGTTAAATATTGAGAGAAAATATTTGGAAAACACATATCTGATAAAGGACTTGTATCCAAAACATACAAAGAATTCTTAAAATTCATCAAGGAGAAAACAAACCCAACATTAAAAAAAGATCTGAATAGGGGAGCCTGGGTGGCTCAATTGATTAAGCATCTGCCTTTAGCTCAGGTCATGATCCCAGGGTCCTGGAATGGAGCCCGTTGTTGGGGCAGGCTCCCTGCTCAGTGGGGAGTCTGCTTCTTTATCTTCCTCTGCCCCTTGCCCCACTCATGTTCTCTAAAATAAATAAATAAAATCTTTAAAAAATAAGATCTGAATAGCAACTTCATCAAAAAAGATAATCAGAAAATACATAAACACATGTAAAGATTCTCTGGGCACATGGGTGATTCAGTTGGTAAAACATCTGACTCTTGATTTCCACTCAAGTCATGATCTCAGGGACTTTAGATTGAGCCAGGCTTGGGGCTCCATGCTCAGAGTGGAGTCTTCTTGTTCCTCTCCCTGGCCCTCCCTCTGCTCATGTGCTCTCCCTCTCTCTACCACTCTAAAAAAAAAAAAAAAAAAAAAGTCTTTAAGAAAAGATTCTCAGCATTGTTTGTCATTGCAAATTGCAAATTAAAACACCATAATTTTACAGTGGAAAATCCTAGCAAATACTATCTTGGCCAAGTGAGCCAGGTCAATATTAACAAGAATGTCACTGATTGTATGTACTCTTACCTGATTCTAGTTATTAGCAAAACATCAGCCAAATCCCAAATAAAGTATATACCAGTAGTCCTCAAAACTATTAAGGTCATCAAAAACAAGGAAAGTCTGAGAAACTGTCACAGACAAGAAGAAGCTAAGGAGACACGACAACTGAATGTTGAAACTTTGATGGAATCTGGGGACAAAAAAAAAGGAACATTAGGTTAAAACTAAAAAAAAAATGCATAAGGTATGGACTTTAGTTAGTAATAATGTCTCAATATCATTAATTGAAATGTACCATATTAATGTTTAATGTTAATAGCAATGGAAATTTGGTGATTTGGTACATGGGAGTTCTCTGTACCATCTTTGCAATTTTCCTGTAAATCTACAATTATTCTAAGAACAATTTTACTATCATTTTTAAAGCTTTGTTTAATGGGAATGGAGTTTCACTTTTGCAAAATGAAAAATTTCTGGAGTTACATTGTGCAACAATGTGAATATACGAAACACTAATGAACTTTACACTTAAGAATGTTTAGGATGGGGGCACCTGGGTGGCTCAGTCAGTTAAGCATCTGTCTTCAGCTCAAGTCATGATCCCAGGATCATGGGATCCAGTCTGGTGTAGGGCTCCTGGCTGTTCAATGGAGAGTCTGCTTCTCCCTCTCCCTCTGCCCTCTTCCCTTTGTGCTTGCACGTGCACTTGCTCTCTTTCTCTCTCTCTCGAATAAATAAATAAATAAAATCTTTAAACAAATTCTTAAATTTGTTAGGATGGTTAATTTTTTAAAAGACTTTATTTATTTATTCATGAGAGATAGAGAGAGAGAGAGAGGCAGAAAGAGAAGCAGGCTCCATGCAGGGAGCCCGATGTGGGCCTTGATCCCAGGACCCCAGGATCACACCCTGGGCCTAAGGCAGGTGCTAAACTGCTGAGCCACCCAGGAATCCCCAGGATGGTTAATTTTATATTATGCATTTTTCACTATAATTAAATTTTTTTAATTCCTTTATTTTTATTTTTATTATTTTTAAAGATTGTATTTATTTATTCATGAGAGACACAGGCAGAGGGAGAAGCAGGCTCCATGCAGGGAGCCTGACGTGGGACTCGATCCTGGTCTCCAGGATCACGCCCTGGGCCAAAGGCGGCGCTAAACCACTGAGCCACCTGGGCTGCCCTTAAAAATTTCTTAAAGTCTCATTTTCACTTTTAGCCTCACGGCCAGGAGTTTCTCATTCTCTTCAATTGCTTTTAACAATACATATTAATTCTTACAAAATTACAATTATTAGTGTAGGTTCTAGCATCAATACAATGTTTAGCATATCTAAGCTATGCTAAGCATTTCACAAAAATCCTTCAAGTGTATCTTTATAGCAACTCCATCAGGTGGGTATTACTATGCCTCTCATGTCACGGGTGGTAAATATGAAGCTCAGAGGATTTAAGCAAATTGCCGCGATCTCATCGCTAGTAAGGAGTTCTAATTTCCAGAACTGTTGGACTACAAAAATCCACACTCACACCTACTTTGCTATATTTGCAGATTTCACTTATACAGTTCACAAACTCCAAGTACTAAAACAAACAAAAAAGCACAAGAGTAAACAAATGAATAAATGCCGAGGCAGCAGAGCAGCCAGCCAATTAAGTGGCTTTGAAATCCTTATGCATTTCCCACAACAGCTTTTTACCATTTTATAGATTGTGAGTCACTAACTATGATCATAATAATACTAATACTGGGTCCTATTGCTTCCTTATATTCAATTAATCTCACGAAAACTGGGAGGGAAAAAAATGCTATAACCTAGAGACTGGAGACATCCTAAAGGTAGTACTTTTACACAAATGCTATATTTTTAGGAAAACCTGGCCACAAAAGGTCCATCCTAAATGTCTTTTCTCTTGAGGGGACAAAGAGTCTTAGGACAAAGAAGGGATGTAGTACCCTGAAGAAACAGGTTATTCCTTCATTTTGCTTAAAAACCAATCTGCATTTACCTGTCTTGTTTAACTAAGAAGCTCCTGTGCACTTGTCAAGCAGGGGCTGTCACTGATGGAAAAGCAATCTCACACTGAGATTTGTAAAATCTCACGTTGCTCTTCTGGCATTTTTAAAAAGGCAGAAAGCTCACAGAAGGCAAAACTGGATACTTCCTTGCAGGTTAAAGTTGGAAACCTTTGAGGAAAATATTTCAAGCTCTGGTTGATGTAAAAATCAGCACCAGAGCTTACTTTCAATATGGAAAATCATAAATCGCTGGAATAAAATCCCTGTTTTGGATGAGGGAGATCATGTGAGAGGAATGTGGAAAACACATAAATAATTTTGAGTAGAAAAGTGAACACATTTTCTAACCTCAAAAGTCTACAGAGTCTTAACCCAGAGTCCAAACTCTATGACTTCCTGCCCCCCTTTCATTAATTGTATTTTCACAGACTCACATGAAAGGAAGGCATAACCCCTATTATCAGGGTTCATATTTCAATACAGATTTATTAGCTCTACCCTATTGATCATGTTAGCTGAGGTTTCTCTAGCCTTGCTGGTGTTTTGTTCTCTGATTTTCCCAGGATTGAAATGAAGTATGTTAAAACTCTTCTTATTAGAGTATCTCCAGTAGTTTCTGCTTTTTGAAAATTGTTATGTGTTATTGGAGGCAGAAATAATAGTAATAATGATTTTTCCATCTTCTTGTGATTTTCAACCTTTAGTGTTACAAAATATCTTCGTTCACCTCTTTTAGTATTGGGGGGGCTGATTCTATTTTGACTATGTTAAGACCTTTGCTTTGCTTTTCATCGCAATTGCCTATTCTTTTATTTTTAACCTCCAAAATCATTCAATTTTAAGCACAGCCCTTTTAAACAGCGGTAAGCAAGAATTTGCTTTCATGGACAATCCAAAAATCATTTTTTCCCTTTGTAATAAGTGAAAGAAGCCTGTTATGTTTGTTGATACGATCTGTGTGTCTGGTCCCTGTTCCATCATATTGTTTTATGATATTTTTTGTTGAACGCAGAAAGTTGTTCACTATGTGATCTTTTCTCTTGCCCCCTCCCCCTTTTTAAGATATATACTAAAGTACTGGATAGTAAAATGATATAATGTCTGAGATTTTCTTTAAAATGCTTCAACCATAAAAAGTGTTGGCAGCAAGAGATAAGTAAGTACAGATACCACCGACAGATATTGAAGCTGGATATTGTGGATCGTTGTAGTTTCTTTTATGTGTCATCAGAAATTTTTGTTTTCAAACATGGTTTGCTTTTTAAACAGTTGTAAAAAAATAATTTCATCTTTTTCATGTTCTACAAAGTTTGCATGTTTTTTATTTACTTTTATAATAAGCCAAGTTCTATCTTCATGAACATAGACCTGAAATAATGAAAACTTAAGAGCTTCATAAAAAGAAGAGTTAGTCTCTAAATCAAATAAAGACCTTCTCTATTGCCTCAAGCGCTGCAATAAATTATACATACTGTAAATGAGCACAGCTTCTTTTAAAGTTACAAGAAACAATTTTGTCTTTGTGAGAATTTTATAACTACATCCAATAGCCTATAAAAAGCCTCTCTTGATGCGGTTCCCATGGTGACAGGACATAATATATGTGTCCATTAAATTTGGAAATGTAATGAAGTGTAATAAAAATCTACTTCAGAAAAATACACTTCTCAGCATATTTTTATTAATTAAAATATTGCATTGAGCATTTTTCATGTCTGCATGCCTGACAGCAAATAAAAGCTTTGCCACATATTAACTGTGACTCTTGAGTTTCATCCAATATTAATTGGTACAAAATAGGAAAGGCATTTTTGCAGAGAAAATATTTTGACTGGTGGCCCAGAGTGATTAATGGGTAAACAGTTATGCTTCTTGAACTGTGCATATACCATTTCATATGCCACGAGCAATACGGATTCTGACATTTGTGTCCACAGAGGCAGTAACAGACTAGAAACCAAGTATCGTTAATCCTTGAGGAAGAAGAGAAGTTCTAAGTCCCTACCAGAGCCTTGCTGAGAATATGTGACCATTTTACTTGTGGGGGAGGCAGAGTATCATAAAAAAAGTTTAAGAAAAACCTGCATGAGTTCAACTGACAACAACAAAGCAAAGACCACAACAAAGATCATCCCACTAGGCAACTAGAGACACAGAAGTTGAAAAAAAAAAAAAAAAAAAAAGTTGGGGGAGGAAGGGGGAACCAAAGAGTAATGAGCAAATCGCTCTCATATTCAACTTTGAACAGTTAGAATTTTAAGCAGAATAAGAGGAAAGGAAAGAGTCTTATTCCCAGGATGATTGCTCAGTCATCTTCAAATAAGGAGCAGAAAATTCTCAACTACTTTCCATTTGATATCCTCTGTGTATGTCCTCCCAAATTAACAATACCTGAATGACTCTGACACACTTGAAAGCACCTGGAAAACATAACTGGTGAAAGCGTACATAGCTTCTGCTCAAGAAGAGCATGAATATTGCCTCTCTGTGATATTAATCTGAGAGGCATTTGCCTTTTGAGTTCTTCTGTCATATTGTAATGTAATACCTACAAGAATCTTCACTGGCCTGGTTGCTGTTCCATGAAGAACCCAATTGATCAAATCACACTGAGCAAGTAACCAACTAAAGAACTAATGTAAGTGGGACTTACTATGTCATAAACTGTCTCCCCAAAACATTTTTTAAAAACACTCTTATAGGATTCCCATTATGTAACCCACACCTCAAGACCCTAGATAAATTTTCTGGAATTTATGGAAAACACCTGAAAATATCACTGCTCCCACATACATAGCACCATTACTCAAAAATGAGAGGAAACACGTGGACACAATATCTATACCAGTATAGATATTCTATTCTATTACCAGTGCTATCACTGAGAGCAGAGTATCAGTAGTATATTAGGTGGTACAGATTTGCCTAGCTGTTGCAGTGAAAAGGCAATCCATAAATGTTTGGAAGTTCCCCAAGCAAATTTCTTTTCTTACAGGTTCAGAAATTTTTGGAAGTTGGAAACTCCGGGAGTTGCACATATATCAAGGCAAAATGGATAGCAAAAGAAGTGAAGAAACCAAAAACCTTCCAAATCTGGAGGCTCCTGAGGCAATGGAGCATAGCCAATTCCCAACAGCTACTCCTTACTTAATGAGGCACCCTCCTTTCACTAACCATGTGGAGGGATTCTCGACCAAAATACATCACAGTACTCTCTGAGAATTAGAACTCTGGTCAGGCTTCCCTGGTTTCCAACACATACACTCCAGCCCCCGTCTTCTCCAGAGTTTGTCTGAAGCATTCCCCTAGCCCCTGGTGCTTCATTCCACATTGAAGCACTCGTCAGATTATCTTTAATGGTCTCCTTCTCTGTGCCTGCCCACTCATCCAACTGTGAGCCCCTTGATAGTGGGAAGTGAATTTTTTTTCATCATTCTACACTTGAATACTGAACATATAAATGTTGCTGTACATAGATGGAAAAAGTCTTGATGATTAATTTATAAAATATTGCTTACATATGTATACGGATTCCATAACATTCATAATGGTGCGCTCCCTCCTTTGTACCTCAAGATCACATTGTCTGGAGAGTAGATACATGAAGATGCTTACATTGTTCTCTGTACTGGCTTGACTACTGAAAATATTACTAAACTGTCAAATCTGAATATGGAAAAAGAGAAAATACGTATACCGAGTCGCTACTCCTGCCTATTTGTGCCCATTTATTTATTAATTCTTTCACAGTATATTTTTTTGAGCACCTATAAAGTGTTAGGCTTGTCCTAGGCATTGTACAAGGAGTATTGAATAAATAGAAATTTCTTTACATACACAGAGTTTATCTTCTACTTTGTTTGGGGAAAAAGAATAAAATAGTAAAATAGAGATACCAAGCAAACTTAGGTTGTGATAAGCACTTACAGAAACAAACCAGAAGATGTAACAGTGTGGCTGGAAGGAGGGAGGGGCAATTCTCACAGATGGATAGATAGAAAAGGCCTCTTTGAGGTTATTACTTTGATCAGGATAACTGCAGAAGCCCGAGGGAAGGAAGTGGGGTAAACTATGATGTCAGAGAGTGCCCCTTGGCTGGGGCAAGATTATGGAAGGTCTTAAAAAATGCTACAAGGAATTCAGATTTTATTGCAGTGTCCAAAGAAGCCATTAGAATGTTATAAGTAGGGAGGAGACAGGATCTTTCTTTAGGAAAGACCACTATGGTTGTTGGGTAGAAATGGAATGTGCTCTGCCAAGAGGTGAAGCAGAGGACCCCTTAGGAAAATTGGGCTGCATTTACTCTACTTCACCCTAATGATTCCCAAACATGGAAAATTTTGCTTCCCAAGGGATATCTGGCAATATCTGGAAATGTTCTTGTTTGTAACAACTAGGAAAGAGGGGTGCTAGTGGGCAGAAGTCCTGGATGCTGCTAAACCAATGAACAAGACAGCCCTTCTCAACAGACAACTACCCATCCAAAGGTGCCAAAGTTGAGAAACCCTGATTAACTCTATACAGATCTGCTCTTTGACGTCTGGATTGCATGACAGAAGTAACAGGAAAAACAAGTTATATAAATTACAAAGCATGTATGTTCATGGAAGCACAGAAGCAAACTATGGGTTTAAAAAAAAAAGAGAGAGAGAGAGCCAATAAGAAGAAACTGTAAAGCTAGATTTAGAGTCACCGCAAACATAGAATCATCCAGTAGTCCCTTTTGTACCAAAAACAACAATGCTTTGCTCTTGAAACCAACTGACTTAACCTTAGTTTCTTATTACATCATCAACATGGTGACCTTCATAGATAGAGAATACACATAGTTTTTTCTTTTTTGAGTTTCCTTTAAACTAAATAGCATTCCATTTAGACTATATTAACACTTAGAAATTCTTGATGAACGGCATTTCTTGTCCTTGGATGTGTCTTCCTTTCAATAGGTTCATAATTTGCCTTCAAAATTTAAGCATTTTATTAGTAATTGGGATTAAAATTATTCTTTACAACAATACCTGGACCTTCTCCGTTCATATGTCTAAAAACAGAGACAGATTCCACAACAGACAGTACTGTCACATACTGTTTTTTTTTGTTTTTGTTTTTTTTTCCATGAAGAGACTGATGCAACAGGATTCTCCCAACAAATTATTATGCTGAGTCTCAGAGAAGGTTTCACACTCAAAGAGAGCCCCTGGGATGCTGTTATTACTCTTTGAAGGACACTTGACTTTCACCGAGCATCTGCCTTGTTTAACGTACCTCCACTAAATGTGAGCACCTGTACTGAATATGTTAACCAAGGAAAACAGCTAGCAAGAAACCATTCTGAAAGCCCCAGGACTTTGCCAGTAGGTTACAATACAATTTAGATCCCCCCCCCCAAAAAAAAAATCCTTAAAAATAGGCTTCAGAGGTTTCCTTTAAAGTCTAGATTTTCTGAATGGCCACAATGAGTGAAAATCAACAAAAAATAATGGAAAAACAACGATTACATACTTACATACAAGCATGAACATTAGACCTACTAGAATAAACAGATTCTAACATGAGGCAGACAAAGATATTTAACAATGAAATACAAGTTAATACCAGTGAGGGTGGCAGGATGGGTACTCTCATGCACTACTGGGAAGCAGGGTTTATAAATTATTACAAACAATATTTGCATATTATTCTTCTTATTAAAATATTTGTATATTATTATTTGTATAATCTGATTTTGTAGAATCATCTCCAAACAACTTTTTGAACAGTTTATGTTTTATAATCTGATGTAACTTCCTTTCTATCCTAAGTGAGTGATCAGAGAAGAACACAAAGATTTATGAATGAGGGTACTTCCTGCAGAATTACTAATAGTTGTGTGAAATGGTAACTACAGCAGCCAGGAATTTGTCTAATTAACAGTTATAGTTAACCTAAAATATGAAATATTAATAAGTCATTAAAAATCAAGTTTTCAGGAAAACATTGAAGATATTAATGTATCCCTAGAATTTAAAATACTGCCTGGTACATGATAGTAAACCTCCTAAATATTTGTCAAATGAAAGAATGTGTCATTAAATAGAAGAGCACACAAAATCGTTTTTTTAATATAATCCACATTCTCTTATAAGCATAATTTAGATAGATAGATAGACCTGTACTGATGCATAGAAAAAGATCTGAAATACTCAGAATTGTTTAAAATGGTTTGGGGTTATGGGTTTATACATCATTGTTATTTTCTTTATTTCTTCCTTTATTTAAAAAATCTTCTAAAATAAATATTCACCAATTCTATAATCAGAGTGATCTTTTTGAGTGTGCATTAGAAATATAAATCACCATTCCTTTTTGTGGTGTTTCTTACTGGCCTTGACTCCATCTCTCTATTGAATCTCTTGAGTATTAATGGGATCAATTAATTGAGTTTAAAAAATATTTGCTGATGCTCTGTTAGGGGTCTTCCATGATCTGGGGAGATGTGAATAAATAGTACAATTCCTACTCTTAAAAATATTATGGTAAATATAAAGTTGTATTACTTATTTTTTTTTAAGATTTTATTTATTTATTCATGAGAGACACAGAGAGAGAGAGGCAGAGACACAGGCAGAGGGAGAAGCAGGCTCCATGCAGGGAGCCCAATGTAGGACTCAATCCTGGAACTCAGGATCATGCCTTGAGCTGAAGGCAGATGCTCAACCACTGAGCCACCCAGGCATCCCTCCTTATGTTTTTAATAGAAAGATAATACAGTTAGGATAAAACTACAGAAAACCTCCTAATGGAAGTAAGTGGGCACAGGCTATCATGGGAGCAAAGAGGAAGAGTGTCTTCACCAACATGGAAGAGACCAGAAGGAAGAGGTAAAGTCATAAGAAAAAAGCAACGAGTATACAGTTGTAGAAGCCATGGAAAGATGAGCATAGAAGGCGACCAGTTGGCGTGCTGCCAAGGAACCAAATAAGACAACACCTGAGATGTGAAGTGAACAGATAGCATGGGTAGCTTTGCTTTTTGGTGTGTATTCTAGTCACATTTTTATTTCTACCCAAGGAGACATGATCAATGACATGTCTACTGCCTTCTCCAGCCTTCAGGCCTATTTGCCACCCCCTCCACCTGACTTTGTCAGTAAACACCCCCTCTTCTTGGTTATAGCTCCACAACCCTGATCATTCCATTCTCCACATCCCCAAATCTTCCACCTTACTTTCTTGCCCAAGAAACACATTCCCTAATGTTTAGGACATTATAAGACAAAAAAAAAAGCATCTTAGGACAGGGAATTCGTGACTGAAGCTGCAGAGAAGGTCAGTTCAAACAATGAAGTAACTGGTAAGATGGTAACTTTCAAACAAGACCCCTCTAGCCCTTCTCTGCTTGTTGCCACATCAGGCACAAAAGATGGATTACCTTAATACAGGCCCTTTGCATTAATAAATACCAGGTCCAATGGGAAGAGCCCCTGCTAGGGGTATCCCAGTAAGGTTCACAGCAACATGCACTTCACTCAACAGCCACACAATTACAACAGTTACTAATATGAGACTATGTGACCAATAGAGCTTAATGCATTTTGTGGCAAAATGTATATATAAGCAACTAATGTGGGAATTTTTTTTAATTTCCTTTTTTAAGCACAGAGTTCAGAATTAATTCAAAACATAAGGCAGCCTAACCAACGTGTGGACCACAGAATGTTGGTTTCATGGGATAGCTGTTATAAAAAGCAAGGATCCTAACTAAAAATCTGGGAAACACTGGATAAGACAAGTTTTTTTTATCACTGTCTTTAACAAGTCAAGGTGAATTGAATTTCTCCTAGAAGATGATAAGATATATAACATTTCCCAAGTTTATGTGACCACAGAATCTCTTTGTACAGATTATTTTGCAGACCTAGGGTTTTCTTAGGGAGCATACTTTAAAATTTAATCATAGTACCAAATCATATTTTAAAATTATAGAATCAGGTTAGATCTCTAATCTCAGTGAGGAGTGATTCCAGAACAGCTGTTCTCAATTGTGTCTGCACGTTAAATCACCTGAAAGGGGAGTCTGGGTGGCTCAGTTGGTTAAGTGTCTGCCTTTGGCTCAGGTTGTGATTCCCCAGGGTCCTGGGACAGAGCATGTGTAGGGCTCTTGGATGCTCTGTGGGGAGCCTGCTTCTCCCTCTCCCTCTGCCCCTCCACATTGTTCACTGGTGCTCTGTCAAATAAATAAAAATATTTTAAAAAATAAAATAAAATCGCCTGAGAAACTTTAAAAATTCCTAATGCCCAACTCTTATTCCAAATCATTCAAATCAGAATCCTCAGAGGTAGGACCAAAATATCAGGATTCAGTAAAACTCTGAGGGCAGCCAAGTTGAGAGCCACCACTATCGAGTCTCCTACCAATGCCGGATGCTCTTCTTCAGCATCCTTGATATCTTGGTGTGCTAGCTCTCCAATATGGGGAACCCCTGTGGCTGCATGAAAGAGTGAAACATCCCTCTGCTATATCAAACACAAGATGAAACCCACTGTGTCTAAGATAACATTTATCTCAGTAATATCTTATATTGCTGAAACTGTAGGGCACATGCTACATTCCTATCTTCCATCAATAAATGAATGGCCCATATTTTTTCTCCTTAGTAGTTTGAACATAGTGTTCCACATAAAATTCCCACAAAGGGAAAAACAGGCCTCAAATTTATTAATAAAGTTCTAACAGCAAATATTGAAAAGCTGATATCCAGACAGAGAGTACAGAATATTAACTGTGACATGTAATATTTAAGGGCAGAAATTTTTTATTAATATTTATATACCTAATATGTACAATCGAGAAATCTAAATAGCAGAGATGCTTTTTGCATTATGCAGACAAAGGCCCAGTGAATGTCTCCAGCCTCCAGGGCACAGAGTTAGACTGTCTTGGAGGTAGGAGCTAACACAGGCCTCCTTGCCAAACTTGTCCTTGGTAGGAACCTTAATTAATTTTATTTATAGTTCTACCAAGTACAGCTCTGCTTCTTGGTGAATTACTCAGAACGCCTGTTTAGTTTTAAGACGCTGCTTTCAGTTGAATAGTTAAAATAAAAATATGTGACCTCCAGGGACTCCAGCCCCACAAACAACCATTCAAAACTTAAAACCTAAAATCATATGCCTTTGAGAGAACTGAGCAAAAACCATTTTCATAAATGACACCCTAAAAAAGCACTGTCCCCGATTTGGGATGAATGGTTATGTGGTAGGTCAATTCTGTTAAAATATGTAATATTTTATTCCCTTCCTTCTCATGGATTTCATGCAAAATTTGCATCAAAGAAAGCAAAATACATAGTGCTTTATCCTTAAAACTGAAAAGGTTTATGACAAGGGTAGTTGTATTATTTATTTGAATAATAAAATAAAGCCCAATATCAACCTGACTTGCTAAAACCAGCTATCTGATCTTGGAGTCACTAATCTTTATTTCCTTCATAATCTAATTTCCTTTATTATTTGCATTGCTAATGACTGTTTTGATTAAAGAATTAGGGATAGAAATGATAATGCTGTATAATTAAGTATGCAGATTTGGAGCTTTTTGCTTTTAAATGCCGTGTATTGGAAGAGCCAGATCTTAGTAGTAGATAATTTGTGAAATTATATATTGCATTAGTAACGTGCTGGCATAGTTAAGGAGCTAAAAATTTCAGGATTATCCCATCTCCAGTAGCTGGTGGTCCATAAATATACCAAATGAATCTAAGTAGGCTTTTAGAAAATCCAATTTATTGAATTAAGTATGAGTTTTAATAGCCCAATAAAACATAACTCAAAGATAAATATTGAAAATTACATTGCCCAATTTCAACACAGCAACTCATTGAATTTTATCTCCTTACAAAAAAAAAAAACAAATATTATAATTATTTTTCATGACAAATTTGTATCTAATTTAAATGATACTCCTTTGTGAACCTGAGAGTTTCTGTAATAATGGGGTAAAGTTATCTGCTTTTTTCAACACAGCTTATTAGGTGTTTTAAAGAATGAATGAATGAATGAATGAATGAATGAATGAATGAATTTGAGAGAGAGGGAGTGTGTGAGTGTGTGAGTGAGTGTGTGTGTGTGTGTGTGTGACAGAGAGAGAGAGAGAGAGATTGAGCACACACCCAAGAGCAGTGTTAGGGGCAGGGAGGGAGACAAGCAGACTCCATGCTGAGGGCTCCATATCATGACCCTGAGATCAAGACCTGAGCCAAAATCAAGAGTCAGCTGCTTAATCAACAGAGCCACCCAGGAGCCCCTGCTTATTAGGTGTTTTAAAACTGAAATATTAAGAAGGCCTCAGGGAGTATGTAGCACTTATGCTAAAGAAGAGGAAACTGGGAAAGCAGCTGAGAGGATGCAGGAATTGGCATGTATTTCATGTTGTGGTTGGGCCACTGTCACATAGAAGAGGGACTGGACTTTCTCTGAAGCATCTGAGACTAGAGAACAAATAGAAATAGGCTGTAAAACAACATAAGGAAATATTTTCAGGCAGTCAAAATTATTTCAAGAATGGAAAATTCCCCAAAGGAAGTGATTCTTTAATTAATAAAAGCAATTGAGTCCAGGGTTGAAGGACACAGGCAGAAAGATTGAAGAAGAGGTCGGGCATCAGAATCAGGAGTCAACTGGATTACTTTCAAAGTTTGGTTTTATCCTGAGGTCCTAGAAGTTTCTGAGATTAATTAAAGTTCATTGGGGAATATTAAAAATCAAGGAATTTAAATGAATCACTTGAAAGAGCAGAAATCAAAATCTATTGAAAATGACTTTTAAACCAAGGTGCAACCATGGAGAGACACACACATTTTTGTAATTAAATAATTCTCTATTAAAAATCTGTACAAGTGGATGCCTGGGTGGCTCAGTGGTTGAGCAACTGCTTTTAGCTCAGGGCATGATCCAGGGGTCCTGGGATTGAGTTCTGCATTGGGCTCCCTGCGGGGAGCTTGCTTCTCTCTCTGCCTATGTCTCTGCCCTCTCTCTGTGTCTCTCATTAATAAATAAGTAAAATATTAAAAAATAAAATTATAAAAAAATCTGTACAAGCATTGTCATCTTTTTCTATATAAAGTCACTTTTTGGGGAAAATCTGTACAAGAATGGTCTTTCTTGATATGTCAAACTAAAAATTATCAACTATTAGATACTTGCATGCTTATAATTGCTATCCTAGATTTATAATGATTTTTTCTTTTTCTTGATTATATTAATATTTAGTTTTCTTTAAAAGGGCATGTTTAATTGGGAAATAGGAAGTTTCAGTAAGGTATTAGAAGTATGTGTTTGACTATATGTAGATATTCACAGAAAAAAGTTAAAAACTGAGACACTTAGATAATTCTTTGTCAAAGCCTCCCTTTCACCTTGCCTGGATACTACGTAAAAAAAAAAAAAAATAAGAAGAAGAACTTAAATTATGATTATCTAAATTTGTCCTTTAATTTCTCAGTGCAGAAACAGCATATATATTCCATCATCTGAAAGCTCACATAAATTGATAAAATAAGCATCCTGGATATATTTTGCCAAAAGTAAGAGGGCTCTATCTTAGTGTCTTTCACAATTATGTACTAAGGGGTATTTTAAATTTTATAGTATTTTAGTTTAAAATCAAATAATTGTTAATAATTATTTAGGGTTATAATTGCAACAGCTACACTAACTATGGGGGTGAAAAGTAGCAAGATTTAATTCTGGTTAAATTAAGCATTGTAACAAGCTATATCCTTGTAGTCAAAATTAAGGCAATAACCACACACGTTACAAATTTAAAAGAAGAAAAATATTATTTATTCTGCTGCTCCCTGCTAATATCATGCAAGACAACTTATGAAAAAAACCCATAATACTTGCTGTGTATCTACCACCTAAGTACTCTATTTTAAAATCACAGCTGTCTTCATTTAAATGCTGTGACATATAGTTGGAGATATCATAGAAGGCCTTACAATGGGATTCGGGCACAATACTCTCAAGATTATTTGAAACTTCAGGAAATTAGTGTATTGGATAACTCAGGTTTCAAATAAAATTTCTAGTTTTTACCAGCCTTCCTCAGTGTGCAATTCAATTTGTTGTTTTAGGAGATTGCAAATTTTGGGGTCAGGCCAAGTAAACTAGTGTGCCATTAAGAAAAATATGATTCTCTTCCCATAAGGATAGCACCATATACACAGGTGAGCAAACAGCTAAAAGCAGCTATCCTTGGAAGAAAAGGGTAGTGACACCAATTACTTCTGCAAGCACTTGCTTCCTTCTCTGAGTTCCCATCCTATCGTATCCTATCGTATCCTATCCTATTCTATCCTATCCTATCCTATCCTCCTACTCAGAGCCAACTGATCCCCTCCCACAGACTAGGCTCTATTCTCCAGGCCCTATGATCAATTTGATCCTCCATCAGATGCATTTCAAGACTCAGTAACACACTTTGGGTCAGCTTAACTCTGGCCTGACTTTGGTTCTTTGCTGAGTTCTGACTCAGACCCCCATCTTTCAGTTCTGTCCTGATCAGTGATTCCTGCCTCGTTCTTCTGCACCTGATCATCTGCTTCAAAACCTGGAAGGTCTGGAAGCCAGTCTTTCTGAGGCTGGGATACAATACTGTCCTTGTACTTAAGAGAGAGGCTCCCACATATTTAAAGAGTAATACAGACATGCACAGGTACACGCACACATGTGCTAACACATAAAATTCTTTTGTTTTGTTTTGTTTTGTTTTGTTTTTTGGTATATTTCTCCATCCCACCAAATCAAATACTCTGAATCTCATTGGTGCCATAAAATGTTCCATTTATGGGACTTGGCATATATGGTCCCTCTCAGAATCACTGCAACATCTTTGCTTCAGGTAGAAGAGGTACAGTGTGAAATAGGCATGTAGTCACCACTCACTTTCAGAAGTGTGGTTTACTCTGCATTCCCTTATCGGCCTTTCCCAGTATGGGACACTAGTGGATACTCCTAGTTGGAGTATACATAGCTCTCTTTTCAAGCCTTTGCTTTATTAAATGTATTTAGGATGAAGCCATATACTAAAAGGCAAAATGGATCTGGGGACCTAGACCAGTAGTTACCATTCCCATTGAGAAGAGTCCAGAAACACACTTGTGACACTGGTATATATTTGGGAGAAATGGTTATTCTGCATGCACTACCATATGGTTGGGCCATACTGATTTATTTTGTAACAGAGCAGGAAAACTGCTCAGAGTTGCTCTGTTGATGTACAAAGTATACCACCTGCTTTGCTGCTCTCTGTTAAATATCTAAGAACTTTTGAAAAAAAATTGGAGCTAGCTTGAACCAACTCATTTTAAAATAGGTCATTTTAAGAAAAGCAGGGAAGCAGGGTGACTGGGTGGCTCAGTGGTTGAGTGTCTGCCTTTGGCTCAGGTCATGATCCCAGGGTCCTGAGATCGAGTATCCCATTGGACACCCCGTGGGGATCATGCTTCTCCCTCTGCCTATGGCTCTGCCTCTCTCTGTCTCCCATGAATAAATACATAAATAAAATCTTTAAAAAGAAAAGAAAAGCGTGGGAGTATTGTGCCCTCTCAAGGGCTGAAAGCAACACATGTGGGGAATTTTTATACCAAGTTGATAACATAACTGAACCCCTTGAAGAGACCAATTGAGAACTTAACTTTTCTGTCAACTCCCGCCTAGAAGATTTATCTCATCTCATGGATTAATCACAAGCTCCAGAATCACTACCTAACTGCCTCCCCTGTAACTCTGCATGGACATTGACCAAGCATCTCACAATGGACATGTCCAAAATGGAGATGATGCTCCCCCTTCCTCAATCTGTTGGTCCTAAAACCTTTCCTTTCTCACTAAATAACACCTCCATTCTTCCAGGTATGCTGGTACAAATCTTGATTTCTTTCTTTCACATTCAGTTTATTAGCAGAGCCTCTCAACTCTTCCTTTTAAATATCCAGAGTGTGATCCCTACTCACCATCTCTACCATGACAACACTGCCCCAGGCAGCATCATGTCTTACCTGGACTAAAACAGCCTCCTACCTATGGCTTTCCTGCTTGTACTTTTGCTCCTACATGTATCCTACAGAGAATAGGCAGAAGAAGCTTTTAAAATGGTAGGTTGGGTCATGCTATTCCCCTGCTTAAACCTTTGCAATGGTTTCTCAATCCATAATAGCATAAAATCTAAACTCCCCACCAAGGCTTATATGAGGCTAGCTGGTCCTTCCTCTGCCCCTCACTTACTTCTTCCTGCTGACACCTCCTATCACTCTCCACTTACCCATTCTTTTCCAGCCATGAAGGCATCCATGCTGCTACACCCTTAAACGCACTGCTATTCCCAGGACTTTACCATGAGTGCCTCGAACAATTTCCCCTGACATCTGCAAGTCTTATGCCATCACTTACTTCCTGTAGGTCTCAGCTGAGTCTAAGCTTAAGGAAACCTTTTCTATATAAAAGCATGTCACACCCATACCACTCCTTATTGCTTTATCCTGCTTTATTTTTCCCAATAGCATGTAATTTATTTATTTATTGCCTGTCCTCTCTCAGAGGATGTAAATGCCTTGAGGGTAGGGGCTCAGTATTCTCAGCATCAAACGGTGCCTGATACAGAGCAGACACCATGTATTTGTTGGTTGAATAAATGAATGAATAATGTACTCTTTTGTTCCTAGTCTCCCTTGTAATGGAAGTCTGCATGTTTGTACATCCTTGTGCATCATCTGGAACACATCAGACCTTGATCCAGGCATTCACAATGTCCCAAGGATGGGAAATCTGGAGTTAATCATCCTTTGCAAATTGGCACTGCCCTATGGGCATTTTATCATCCTTACCCCAAAACTGTTGGAAAATCCAGATTGAGTGATGACAATGTTCTCCTAAGGAGCCATTTGCTGTTCATAAAACTCTAAAAAATAGCATCTATGGAACAAAGAGGCTGATGCAATGTTAGAGATACATTATCCTGAACAGCTTAAGATGGCTTCCAGGAATAGGATGTACCACATAATGGCATAATCACCTAACCATTTCTCATTAAAAGGAGCTTGAGAGAGCATGGGCGCCACACATTCATTTCTAAAGCTCTTTCGTGAAGTTGTTCTTATAGACTCACTGTGGATGTGAAGGAGAAATACAAGATTCTAAATGAGAATTTCTAATAACCTAGAAAATCCTTAAAATATCTCATCCCTTCTTAATGAGGAATTAGAAAAGAAGGGAGTGGAAAACAGAGGGAAGAGATTACTGCAGAGAACACAGCAAGTAAATTTTAGACAAATCTTACTCTTTCAAAATGAATGGACTAAATGATTAGAGCAAATATCCTATTTTTTGCGCATTATCTACATAAAGTGCTTGGCTCAGAGAAGGCACTGGGTATTTAGTAGTTATTATTTTATTCTCTGTGACATTGGTTAAGATCACAGACATGGATGTCAGATCCGCAAGCATTAATTCTTAGCTATTCTATTATTCTTAGCTATTTACTCCCTGTGGAATTGGACCAGCTACTTAGTACCTCAGAACTTCCATTCTCTTATCTCGAAAGTAGAAATAATAACACCCTTCATAATGCAAGGACTAAATAAAATATGCAAATAAGGGAATGCATATAGTGCAGCATCTAACTTATAAGTAACAATGACATTTTTAATATGAACAATAGATAAAATAGCAGGCATTGCACGAAGATATCAAGAAGAATGAGGAGTACCTAAAGGATGTTGTGGTTACTCTTCCATTCTTTCAAGTCTCTACTCAACTCCCCCCTGGCAGGGGATTTGAAGAGCTGCTAACAAAAGAAAAGGCTTGGACTCCTATTTCTCATAAAGTATGGAGGGGGAATCATTTCCCTCTATTTGCCAACTGATTTCCCACCTGACTTCACACTAACTTAATATCCCTCCCAGGGTTTGGGAAAGCCACTCTTTGCCTAGGAAGCTCAATCTCTTAGAAGTAAGGTGGTGGATACATCCTTTCTCACGACTCTAATCCTGCCAGTTCCTCCCTTGCCCTATATTGGCTCTATTCATTACACTGTAATCCAAGTACCCTTGACTGCTTCTCCCCTGTACCTTGTACTCTGTTATAGATGACTCCTCACTCCTCTCTGAAGGAAGAGGCTGGGCTTTCACCTGCTGATCCTTCTATTTGTTTTCACCCAAATGAACTCAGACTTGGCCATCAAGATCCAGCCTGTGCATCACATCCCTGTGAAAGGCCTGCTGTCCTCTCAAGTAGAGATGATTTCTGACTCCTTTACCTCATCTGTGTACCTTTATACCTTCTAGAACTTGCACTGCCACTGCTGGTTCATCTGCAGGACAGGTTAGCATCAGACAGATCTGATTTCTACTTCCAGCTCCCCCTTTACTATGTGACCTTAAGGATGCTGTTTAATGTTCTTGAGCCTCAGTACCCTTATCTGTAAAATGAATATGATAGTATATGAGAGGATTATTATAAGAATGCAGTGAGATCATGGAAACAAATATTCACTCAGTGCTATCACATAACAAGTATTTTATGGGCAAAGTGTCTGGCACATAGAACTCAGTAAGTCACCAAAAAAATATTTATAAGGCATTTATTATGTGTCGGGCATATTGGGAGCTTATAGTTCAATGGAGGATGTAAGACCAAGTTTCAACATTTAAGAAGCTCCAAGACTATTATTGGAGTGGGTTAGGGAGTGTTGGCTGGAGGAGTAGGAGGAGAGAGCAGGCATGACATGGACTGGATAGACAAGAAAAGCTGTAATCATGCCACAGTGTGGTAGGTGCTCTAATGAGGTGGGATTACAAGTGACTAGACCCACTCAAGTCTTGGAGGGGCAGAAAGGCTTCCCAGATGTTTTGGGATTCAAGCTGAGATATGAAGGGTGAATAGTAATTAGCCACACAATGGTGGTAAAGGAGATACGGTTTGGTGGTGAGTTGGTACTAGGGGAGGCAGGGCATGAAGGATATTTCTTGGCAAGAAACATACAGAAATCTAGACACAAAAGAGAGCATACTGAATTCAGAGAATCAAAGGCATTTTATTATGGCTCGAGACAATGAAGATAACCAATAGTTGAATAAATTAATTACCTAAGTAATTGGTTAACTGGACTCTCCACCCTTCCTACCCTCACTAAGCTCTTATAGCACTTTTCTGATATATGCCACATACATAGGGACGTGTTCACATCCAGTAGAAAGCAATGGCTTAAGAGCTGGGGCTCTGGATTCAGACTGTGTACGCTCAAATCTTGGCTCTGCTACTCACTGGCTGTGTGACTTCAATTACTTACCTCTGGCTTCCTCTTTCATAAAACTGAGATAAAAATAGTCCCTTTGTGGTTACATAGATTTAGTTATTAGCATGGCAGCTGACACAGAGTAATCATCCAATAGATGTTATTATCATGACAAGTGCTCCACCATAATTGTCCCTGTGTGTACTTCCTGTCTTCTCACTCAGATGCTTCTTGGGTCAAGGAAATAGTCTTAAACATCTTCTCTTCCCTGATAGGACAGAGTGGTACTGGTTTAAAATGCTCAATAAATGTGTGCTGACAGAGCTATATTAGTTCAGGCAGCATTGAAGAATGCTTAAGATTGTGGATTCCAGAGCCACATGTGCCTAGGCTCAAATTTATGGCTCTTCCATTTACTGACTTTTTGATCTTGGGCAAGTTACTTAATCTCTCATTGTCTTGGTTTTCCCATCTGTAAAGTGGGAATAATCACAATAATGGCCTCACTGGTTAGTTATGAGCATTTAATGGATTAAGCCCTTAGACCAGGGCTGGTATTTAACTAAGAGATGATATAGGTCGTATTATGCTCTGTGTATTTGTAGCATCAGAATGGGAAATTGGAACCGAGGTGGCAATGTAAGATGCCTAAATATGCAGCTAACCTAAAGATACAATGGCAATTAGAGATGTATAAATTCTATGTATTTGTGTAAAATCACCTGCCCATATGCACAAGTATTCACAACCTCATTATATTAAAAATAACAGTGTCTAATGTAATAGGTCATACATAGATTTCTCTCTGCTTCATACCTGATTTTATCCTATTAATCTTGAGTTGTAGAATCTTGGCTTTAGTACAACCCAAATAAGACACTGGAGGGCTTCCCAGAAATAAGAAACCAAACAACAAGAGACCACATCTTAATATCCTGATACCAACAAATACCAAAAATTACAGCTTTAAAAAGTTATATATTAATGATTGATCCAATCCTTAAGAGACTCAGTGCAATTCGCGCCATCAAAGTCAGTTCTAAAGCTGGATCAAATCCACTTACCCATCCCTGATTTAGAGCTTATGGATTTTATTCTTCTAAGGATCTGTAATCCAAATATCTCATTTAGGGCTCACAAGGGAAAATGCAATAAAGTGTACAGAATGCTAGGAATTCAAATGGGGAAATTCCTAGCTCCTTAATTAAAGTTACCAGGATAATGCTTTCTGCATGAATCAGATTCATAAAAGTATAATAACAACCATAGATTTATAGCTGGACAACAGATATATGTCATGCTCTGAGTTACAGCTGAGAACAGAGTTTGTTAAAGCTGAATTATGGCAAATGCCTTCAACTGAAAAAATGTATGCATAAAATATTAGCCATGATACACACTTAGAATACTCTGCAGTATAATAAAGACAGTTACTTTTAAAGGTTATAAATTAAGAATGCTTCCTTTCGAATGAATTACAATTATCACTTTCTTTTTAAAAGTAGTTGAGCATGTATCTTGTGTCTAATTCCTATTTAAAGGATATATTCTTAACCTTAACATTTGCCTATGTAACTTTCTCTTAGGTTCCCGGATTGTAAGGACACAGCTACTATAAAAATGAGAAAGAAAAACATCTCAGGCATCACAATTGATAATTATTGTGCTTGCTACCAAGCTGCTTCTACATGTTCTTTGATTCAGTGAGCAGGTTTACAAATGTTCAGAGCACTCCTTCCCCACCCATCTTATTATTTTAAGAAAATCCAGGTAGGAATTGTCTAGACAGTAAATATTCACTGGACAACCACCATGAAAATATATTTCTTCTTCCAAGCCAGGAAATGAGAAGAGAAAAATTTTTTAAACATTTGAAGGTACATTTTCATTAAGAAACCTGGGGATTTGAGCTCATAACTCACCTCTTCAGGAAAGGAAATTTGTTGGATGGATTAAGTGACATCTCCTTCCCTGTCAGGTCTGCAAGGGGACTCTCTCACTTAGCCACTAGATGATGGAGTGAGTTCTGGTACCTCCAGTTGTCAGATTTGCAGTAATATTTAGCCTTTGCAAATTACCTTACCAACTCCCAAGATCATCAGTCTGTAGTTTTCTTTCCCCCTTGAAACTCAACTTTAGTTCCTATGGGTCTACTGACTTGAGTTATTGTTGAGTTTATCCAAAACTCATCAGCTTTTGCTTCATCAGTTCTTGGCCAGGGCATGATTCACTGCTGTAAGCATCTTTTTTAAAAGAGAGGATATATGAGGATATATGTGTGTATATATGTATGTGCGTGTATATATATGCTATATATGTGTGTATATATACATACATACACATATACATATATACCCACACATATATAATACTATTAAAAGGATATTTTCTAGTTAATTAGGTCTTAAAACCATATCAACCATATCTTGCTTTAAAAATTGCTATTCTTAAAAAAATTGCTATTCTTGAAGATATTCAAGATTCCATTATGTAAGTTTGTTCAGCAGCTCAGAAAAAAAAAAGTTAGGGAATACAAATAAATCTTTGATCACCACTTTTTCTTTCCCTGTGTTATTTTTTTTTTTTTACTTTTTTCCACATTTGTGGAAAATTTTGAAATTATAGAAAAGATAAAGAAAATCGTATTTTAAAATTTCGTAATTTCAATACGCTGAGATAATTACCATTAATATCTTGATACTTCTTTCTAGAACTTTTCCTATGTGCCTTCTAACAGCATTAGGATAATAACATGTATAGGTAACTTTACATACTGCTTTCAAAATGTAACATTATGTCTGAGAATTTTTCTATCTCCATATTCTTTGAAAACTTAATTTTGTAATGGTTGTATAATACACTGTAATGTGGATATGCCTTAATGAACTGAACCATTTCCATCAAGTTTGACATTGAGGATGTATTTAAATTTTCATACTTATATCCTTACTCTCATCTGTAATTAATTCCTTGTTTCTATAAGTGCAAATGTTAAGATAATTTAGAAGGCTACTTGGGACACACTGTCTACTAGACTATAATCCTTAATTTTACTAATATTGGCTTATTTTATCCTTAAAACAGGGAGGCACTATTGCTATCCTTACTATACAGATGAGAAAGTTAAGGCAGCAAGATTCAGTTATCTCCCAAAGCCACATCACAGAGGAACTGAGCTTTGAATGCAGGTAAATGTTCCCAAACACTGTTCCCTGATGCCTTTTGGGACAAGCTGCAAGACTATTGATGAATATTGTCAATTTTTATAGAGATGCTATAATCCACAGCCATCTGTCAGAGTACACATCTCACTTTACATCACCTTAAATCCACCAACACAAAATATCATTGTTTCCAGTATCTATCTCAAGATTTTAGATTTTAAATTTGCATTTATTCAACTCAGTTTTTTTTTCTGACTTACATATGTATTTTTGTTCTTTGATAAAATAATACTTTGAACATAATTGGAGCTCAAGCATATTTGTTGATTAATTGATAGATTGAGAAAAAAAGATAATCAGTCCAAGTTGTTATCAATAAGTACTGACTTGGACTACTTGAATACATGCTAGCAGTCCTGAAAGAACAGTGGGCCATCTGAGCTAGTATAGTTAGGGCAAATACCTGTTAGTATCTACAAAAAGACTTAGGGCATCCATGTGTCCACTCAGGGAGTCCCTCTTTTAACTTGGGCACAAACTGATAGATGACCTTTTGAAAAGCTTACCACTCTTGAAAGGTCAGATAGAAAGCATTTGGAATACAATAAAAAAAATGCTATCTAGTCCTGAGCTAAATGAAACAGAAATGTTAGAGTAGATCTGAGAGGGGAGAAAACTTGCAAAGGCTGGACCCTGAGCAGAACCCCACACTGTCACATCTGTCTTACATAATTGCACTGACTTGGTTGAGCACATCTTTCTGAGCAATAGTGAACTCACTCTTTCAGATGAAACCTAATTCAGGAAAAGTAGAAATATTTGCAAATAGTAAAATTTTTAGGTGCCTTTTAAGATTTTATTTATTGGGGAGGGGGGGGCAAAGGGAGAGAATCCCAAACAGATTCCTTGCTGAGCATGGAGCCAATACAAGCTTCAATCTCAGGACCCTGAGATCTTGAGCCAAAACCAACAGTCAGATGCTTAATTGACTAGGCACCCAGGCACCCCTAATTTTAATTTTTAAGCAGGAAATGTAATGTCTATAACTAAACCTAATCATTTTCTTTTTATTTCACTTTCCTGAAAGTGGTTCATTTTGTTTCATTTTATGTCAAAAATGTAGAAACTACATAACTGGGCTGATTGTATGCTGTGCTTCTAAACACCCTTGGAGTTTGAATCAGATATACTGATGCACATGTAAGTCACTTAATTTTGAAATGTGCTTTATCTAGTTTTTTTTTTTTTAATAAATTGTTCTTTAAAATGAGGACTTATTTTTTTGTTGCAGAGGCTATTAATAGTAGCTTCTTAAATACAGAACTATTTCTTTTTTAAAAGATTTTATTTATTTATTCACGAGACACACACACACACACACGGGGTGGGGGGGGCAGAGACACAGGCAGAGGGAGAAGCAGGCTCCATGCAGGGAGCCCAATGTGGGACTCGATCCCGGGACTCCAGGATCACGCCCTGGGCTGAAGGCAGGTGCTAAACTGCTGAGCCACCCAGGGATCCCTTACAGAACTATTTCTCATGCTTCTGGAAACCTAGGCTTACTTCCAGACACCTTTTGAAGGCAAATATAGCAGCAGTTCAAATACTATACTATGTATTGTTTTTCAGTTGTTAAGAAAAATGTAATTAAAAAAAAAGAAAAGAAAAATGTAATTATAAATTGAATACAAAATTTTAAGACAGGAGCACCTGGATGGCTCAGTCGGTTAAGTGTCTGCCCTCGGCTCAGGTCCTGGGTCCTGGGATCGAGCCCCATCAGGATCCCTGCTCAGTGGGGAGTCTGCTTCTCCCTCTCCTTCTACCCTCCCACCCCCCAACTCATGGGTGCTCTTTCTCTCAAATAAATAAAATCTTAAATTAAATAAAAATTAAGATATAAACACATCCATTTTCTTCCACTGGGTGCCAAAAGCACAATGCATAAGGCATACAAAATTTTAAAAACCCACCCACACACAAAATGCAACAACATGTATTGACTCTAAAAAAAGAAAATTGCAAAACAGGAATTAATAAATGCTACTGTTATACCTACAGAATGTAGCATTTTGTTAAGTATCCAATGACAATTAAATCTTAAGACAGTTATACCTAAGTTGAAATGTAGCACTTCCCTTATTCATATATATTTGATATGATTTGGGCCTCTCAAAACTAGAGCACATTAGATCTACAAAGATCTTAAGTTGGTCCTGAGTTTGAAGAGCTACTTTTGTCTGATCAAGCTGTTTTCAAGCACTCCTTTATTAAGTTTTCCTTTCTCCATTAAGTAACATATAAAAGATATCAAAGGTATATTTAAGACATCAACAGGTATTATAACATTTTTACATCTGTCTACGGCCTCTGTAATAAAGGTCAGATGCTTCAGGCATTTGCTTCTGCTGATCATATTATTTGGGATACGTACAGTATGGTTTCCTTTATTTCAGTCATTGTTTAGTCTTCATTGAATATATAGTTTCCACCTGCTTTTTACTCAGACTCTGTAACAAACTATTCACCGTTCCTCCCAACCGGGCACCCAGTTTGCGGTACTTTGTTTAAAAACAGCTCTAGTAAACTATACATTGTCTCTAGGCCGAAATCCCAAATTCTGGCAAGAAGAAAACTGATCCATCTTGGGCCAGTTGCCCTTCTCTGCTCTAATCAACCCTGGGCATGGGGGCAGGTCTGTAACTTCTGTAGACTGAGTATACATAAGTGACAAAGGGGAGGGGTCTTAGCCTGCATCCCTAGATTATAGAGCAAGAGTGAAGAATTAAGTGCCAATGCTTAATGTGGGAAGTGCAAAGCCAGCGCAGTAAGATTGAAGAAAAGGTAGGACAGGATACATCCCAGTTTGCTTTAATCTCCGTTTGTATGCATTGTCCTGGTGGGTTGTGAAAGAGGGATTAGCAATGCAGAAGTGGAGAAGGAGGGCCTTGTGATTCCCCCATGAAAAAAGGCTGAGTGACACTCTCAACTCCACAAATGAAGCACCATCTTTTTCTTCAAGGAAGAGTATGTGGCGCCAAGTGACCAAAAGATTCTCAAAAACAGAAATCAGGGCCGCAGAGTTGTAGTGTTGTTTTTGTTCTTGTCTTTATTTTGCCTTAAGAATTTCCATGGAGTATCAGGTTTGGAAGCCACCTAGTTTCAGGTTTACTAACAGATGAAGGTTTTTTATAGTTAGCTTTGCATTTTAAAATACATTACAAAAAAATAACTGAAACACCAAGCGTGCAAAATATCGTTTTAAAATAAATTTATTGAAAAAAATTGAATGAATTAAAGATTCAATAAATAACAGTACAGAGAGCATTGCAGCAAAAATTGTGGGGGTGGTTCACAAAAGAAGCTCATTCATAAATCTGGTGTTTAATTCCTTGTGCAACATTCAAGATGTTGAAGTTCAGCCTGACCTTGAACAACTTAGAAGATCAGTTTCTTCTGCTCCTCCTTTCCCTATGCCTCAGCCAGGTCTTTCTTCTTCCTCTGCTTTTTGTGTTTTGTTTTGTTTCACTTTTTCCCATTAGTCTTGATTCTATCTTGCGAAGTCATAGAGAATTTTTCTCTTGTTTTTTCTTCATGGATGTCCTTTGCATACTTGAAATCAGTAATCAAAACCTTTTGATCGTCTTTTACTCAAGGCTAACCATTTCTATGGTCCTTTCTCACTGAGCATCTTTATATTCTCTTGCCTGTCATTCTATGAACAAAGAGAGACAATGCCCACATCTCGAGTATGCATTTTTCATGTGATTGTTCCAGGAGAATAATAAGGTTCAACAATTCTATGTGGCTCAAAGTTTTGAAATTCTTACATAAAAATCTTCTCATTTGATCCCCTCTGTAACTTCACAAGGTGGACAGGTAATACTGGCCCCACTTATCAGATTAGAAAACTAAGGGACATAAGTATCAAGTGATTTCTTTTAATCAGAAGACAAATAATAAAACTTCTGAGTATAAAAATGGAGTCTCCATACACTAGTATTTTGTTGTTTTCTGCTAAATCTGATATTTATAGGTTTTGGTATCATGAAATTCACAGCACAATATGTAAGATAAGACAGATGGAAACACTGGAAATGAACAGGAAGGAAATAATAAAGCAAAAAATTTAAAAAAAAGGATAAAAACCTGGGATGTGGAGTGGGGCAGATGAGTAAACCAGAGGGAAATAATGGGTATAAAAGAGGTATAAGATTAATTATATTTGAGTATTTTAGAGTGGACTGTCTTCATATTGGCTCCTTATTTATTTATAAATAAGAGTTTAGTTATTTACTTACTGGGAAAAAGAGCTGAGAGAAGGGCAGAGGAAGAGGGAGAGAATCTCAAGCAAACTTCATGTTAAGCATGGAGCCCAACATGGGCTGATCCTGAGATTAGGATCTGAACTGGAATCGAGAGTCAGATGCTTGGCCGACTGAGCCACCCATGAGCCCCTTCATACTGGCTCTTGAACTTGAACTTCCTGAAATCAGATCCTGCTGCTTTACTGGTGCTAGAGAAGCTCCCCAGAAAATAAAATGAAATAAATATATTCTCTATAAGGAAGTAAGGAAATCTGAAGACCAGCCCCAGGCTTGACTTGCTACGAGGAATTACATTAGTATATAGTTGTACTCACAACTAAGATTTATTGCAGTGAAAAGGATATAAAGCAAAATCAACAAAGGTAAAGGAGCGTAGCACAAAGTCCAAAGGAAACCAAATGCAAGCTTCCAAGGGGCCTATCCTGCTGCTGTCATGCAGGACACACTTAATTCCTTAAACAATGGGTTGTTGCAGCATATTTGAAATACTGTCTCCTTCAGAAGCTCACTGGTGGCTATGACCTAAGTTTTTTTATTGGGAACTGGGCATATAAACACCCACTCCTGTCACATACCAATACTCAAGAATCCTAGAAGGATAGCAAGTATTCAGCATGGATATTGCTTGTACAAACAGTTGTAGGCACAGTGAGCCACTCTTATCATTGAGGGGCCATTTCAGATCAGTGTAAGGAACTCTTCATCATTTAAGTGCCTGAATGCCAGCTAAGGACAATGCTGCAAGCAAGACTTCCTAAGGGTAGCGGTCTCAGGTCTACATGTTAACATTCCTGCACACACAGTAAATGTTCCTGCACACACAGTAAATACTCTGTCAATCTTTACTACAATCCCAGGTTGATTAGGCTCTATTACAGAATTTCTTTCTTCCTCTTGGAAAAAGGGAGCCCAGTCTGTTCCAGTAAATAAATACCAGGCATCAGAAATATATTGGGATAGCAGAAGACAAAGATTAAGGCCAAATAGCTAATGACTAAATCCATCTGATGGATATATAAATCTCTACTCTCATTGATGATCCACAAAGAACATTATTTCTCAGTCCCATTTGAGAGTTAGTACTGGCAACTGAGCTATTTCTGCCCCTTAAATCCAATCTAAACTTTTCCTTCTTATTGAACTAGGTTTTTCTATTTGGCCTAAGAAAACCTTTTATTCACTATGGAAGCACAGTTGGTGCCAACCTTACAGATCATGGGCATCCATGATCATGTCCGCCCTGAGGTTTATCAGAAAGAAGTGACCATGGGGTCCTTAGATCACCACAGCAGGCTTTAAGCTTTGACATATACAAATTTTTTTTAGGATTTTATTTATTTATGAGAGAGAGAGAGAACGAGAGAGAGAGTGAGAGAGAGAGAGAGGCAGAAACACAGGCAGAGGGAGAAGCAGGCTCCATGCAGGGAGCCTGATGCGGGACTCGATCCTGGGACTGCAGGATCACACCCTGGGCTGAAGGCAGGCACTAAACCACTGAGCCACCCAGAGATCCCTATACATACAAAATTAATTGATTCAGATTACTTGAGGAAAGCATGTTAGGACATCTAGTTTCCTTCAGAGAAAATTGAGTCACCAGTTAGCTGTGTCTCCTTGGGCAATTAAGCCTCTATACCTCAGTTTTCTTATCTGTAAAATAGGCCTGCAAAGTCCCTTCTAATTCAAATAATCTCTAATGCCATGGATCACCCAACACCATCATGCACAACACCCTTGGCATCATTAAAAAGTTACAATGCTCTTGACTCAAATGCCTTTTATCTAACTCAAATTTAGGGGTAGGATGACAGAAGCCCAGGAGCTGGGTAGATAGGGAGTGACATTAAAAGAAAAAGTGAGAGGGATTAAAAGAGCATCTAAATAAAAAAGTGGTCTTCCAAATACTCTCCCTACTCAGACACTTTTATTTGGATCATCTAGAACTATTTCTCTGTGCACCAGCTGAACTTCCCCCCTCCTTGGTTTTTAATAATAAACCAGCACATTAATTTTTTAAAACAGGAAATGATAGGGCAAAGACTCCATAAACAGCTGAAATGTTAATCACACAAAGGCTCCCAAAGCAATTTCATTCTGGACTCTTCATGGTTATGCATTACAATAGGAATTTTCATCAGAACACTAGCCCTAGGATGGCCTGCTAGGCAAATGACACCTACCACAGCCTGAATTCCTGGGCCAGCTCTTGAGGGGGCACCCAGGGCAGAACATTCCAAAAAAGGCATATGCACAGATGGTGGTGCCAGTTGGGGTGAGGCAACAGAGGGGGTACTTAATCCATGTTGAGGGTACTAGGTACTCTGCATATATTATTTCTATTGATTTCAACAACTGACTCCTCACAAGGGAATAAGATTATCATGCTCACTTCATAGATGATGAAAAATGAGGTTCGGAGAAGGCTGGTAACTTTTCCAAAGTCACACAGTCACATAGTGCATTAATATTCCATTGACATGTCTTTGCTGCATAAAAAAATCACCAGAATCTTGGCAGCTTCAAACAACACAATTGCATTATCTCATAGTTCTCATGGGTCAGAAGTCCAGGTATCAGGTTAGCTGGGTCTCCTTCTCAGATTTTTCTAAGCTGAAATCAAGGTGTGGGCCAGGGCCATGATTCTTACCTGAGGCTTGCAGCACTCATCCAAGCTTACTGGTTATTGGTGGAATCCATGTCAGGCAGTAGAGGTCACATATTCTCTTACCCATATGACTCCAGTAGGCAGTTTACAACTTGGCATTTGCTCCTAGGCCAGTCAGGCTCTCCACCATGCTCCCCAAGATAATCTCTCATTTGGTTCACTCAAAGTCAACTGGTTAGTAACCTAACCACAGGAATATTATCCAATCATAATCACAGGCTCCACCCATACTCAGGTAGCAGAGATCGTACAGGGTGTGGGACACTAATGGTCACCTTAGAACTCGACCTGCTATGCAAAGCCAGTAAATGGAAGAACTTAGTAAGGCATGACTTCAGGTCCCTTTACTTCCGAAGCCATGCGTGGCCCGCATACCTGAGCAGTGTGGGTTGAAGCAGGAGCCTAGACAGACGTTCCCAATGGTGGCTACTAGCTTGGAGAATTAGGAAAGACAGGTAAAGCCCCAGTTGGCCTGAGTTACTCCAAGTTATTTCCAAAGCCATGTGCGGCCCACACACCTGAGCAATGTGGGTTGAAGCAGGAGCCTAGACAGATATTCCCAATGGTGGCTACTAGTTTGGAAAATTAGGAAAGACAGGTAAAGCCCCAGTGGGCCTGCATTACTCAGAGGGAAGGGTGATGGCAAGATCTAGTGCCTAAGTTTCCTAAGTATCATCTCTGAATGAGATCATTCTGAGATTCCTCAAAAACAAACATTCCCTATAGTAAAGGCCTGAGACCATGGGGAGGCATCTGACTGCCCTACATCCATGGCTACATTTCCTTATAGATTGGATCCTCCCAAGGCTCTCTTCCTTCAGCTTATTCTTTTTGCCACATTTACAGAATGTCTGCTAAAAGCCAAGAAATGAGAGTCACTGAGGATACACAGATGAAAAGACAAGGCCCTCCCCCAAGATTTTTAGATCTTAAGTTGTGGGAAACAGATGAAAGCGAATAGATATAAAATAAATGTATTCAGGAATACACACACACACACACACACACACACACACACACACACACACATACAGATTATAAGTCAGAGAGGAAGGAGCTCTATCTCCCTGGGAAGGTTCCAGAGAGTTTGATCTGATTCTAAAGAGGAAGAGGTTGTTGAGTGGATTAGATGAGAAGTGTTGGGGGAAGGGGGGTTGGATGGGGAGATCATTAGCTGAAGAGGAAACATCTTCCTTAAAACCCTTCAGTGGCTCCCCATTGACTCTTAAGATAAAATCCAGGGCCTGAATATCACTTTGAAAATCCTATATGATAAAGCTTCTTCTTATCTTCTAGACAATGCCCTCTCCCCCTTAATATCTGTGGTCTGGATTCTTCACTGGTTTTCACATGTGTGGTTTCCTCTCCTAGAACATTCCTTACCAGTGTACTGTTACCACATTTAATTCCCCAACCTGTCTGTACACACACACACACACACACACACACACACACACACACTTCTCCTGTCTAATTACTATCTATTCTTCAGTTCTTGGATTAGATATCACTTCCTCTAGAAAGCCTTCCTCACTGTCAAAGCTCTGATTTAAAATGCTTACTGTAGGTGCTTCTATACATTGTATGTATTACCAGCATAGCATTTATCACTGTGTCCTGTACCTCTCCTTGAGGCTACTAGAAGATAAAATACAACTGACTTAAGGGACCAGGCTTACCTTTTCACTCTTCCATCTCCACAGATTACTGGTTACTTAGTAGGTGACCAAAAACTATTTGTTGGATAAATAGATAAAAGGCACAGAGGCACAGAAGAAAATTAAAGGCATCATAGACTAAATGGAAATGAAATTACTCAAATCTTCCACAGCCTAGTGCCTGCACTGGGTTACCTGACATAGACAATTTATATATCTAAATTATATCTACAATATAGGTGTGTGTATATATACATATATATGATGTATATATGATAGCCCTCAAATGAAGATTAAAGAAAAGAGAGATAGTTCTTAAAAAAATGTTTAGAATTCTGATTTTCTGTTCAAAACATAGTCAAGAAATGAGAACTGCTTTTCATAGTTGGCCATTCCTAGAATGTTGCTTTGCTGTGATAACAAATGATCCCCAAAATTGCAGTGGCTTAAAACAAAGGTTTATTTCCTGCTTACAATGTATGATCATTTAACTATTCCAAATATCGGGCACTCCAGCCTTGGGCTGAGAGAACATCTTCTATCTCTGATATATCTATGGCCATAGTACCAGAGAGAAGAGACACAATGAATCTAAAATGTTCATCTTAGAAGTGACATATGTGACTTCCATCTGTATTCCATTAAATAAAGCATGTTCACGTGGCCACTCTTGACATTGACAGGGTTGAGACACATATACCTCACACAAGAAGGGGTTCCTCAAGGAGAGAAAGTGAAATATTTGACAAACAATAATATAATCCTTCACACCAGGGATCAGCAGGCTGCAACCCTCTTTTCTGACATTTGGAGTTTCCCTTTTTATTTGTTGGCCATTAAACTTTACAATACTGCCCTGCCATTGGAGTAAACAAAACAAGCTAAGGTTCTAAAGAGAAAGAACCAGAATGCCCAAGTGGGGATAGTCCCTACAGTTCACATAGTCACAGCACTATATTTTATGAATGTGAAGACTGACTCAGAGAAGCTGCTGTCTTCTCCAAGGCAACCTTGCATCATGTGAGAGCTATGACCAAGTCCCAAACCACTGGTCTCAAAACTTAGGCTCCTTCTTCTGTGGCCTACATAACATAACCCAACTTAATCTCTACGAACCAGACCCTTTGCCTTGCACACCACAGATATAGTTCCCGCCCTTGAACCTGATTTATGGTCTTGCAGTGAGAATCCTCCAGGGCAATGAGCTTCAATGGGGCTTTTCTCAAACCAGCCCTCCTCACTTCGTTGAGAGAGGCTGTAATTATGCTCAGTTCTTTGCCTGCTTCATAGCTTGGTACTGACATAGTGAGAACATCTACAATAAAAACATCTATGGGGCTTTGTTTCCTTTTGTATAAATTCATTGTCTGGAATCTGGCAGCCCCATATCTTAGTGATTTATCAGAATTAGTCCATTTAGGAAAGAGTGCCTTGTTCAACTAAAACCTCTTCTCTTTATTTTATTCAAATCCTGGTATTGTCAGGTGGCTTCAACAAGCTCTCATATCTATTTTAAAGTGAAAAAACAAAACAATTCTTCTCCTAAAGCCTCTTTATTCTAATCTTTTTCATGCTTCTTGATTGTATAATGAACACCGTTTCTTCATCATCATTTTATTCCACATTGACATACCATGTAACTTGACTGCATAATCCAAACGCTACCTTCACTTATGAATGGGTCGAATCTTAGAAAGGGTAGCAAATGTAATGAAACAAAGAGCCATTTTTAAAGAATAAAGTGTGGTTTATTTAGACTTTTGTCCTTAGTTTTTAACATAAGCTTTTCAATATATCATGAATTTTATGTCCTTCAAATTGTCTATGTAAAACAAGGAACAAACACTCCAATGTTCTCAAATCCTTACGAAAAAAAGGTATGTGCATACTAATGCACAATATTAGCATTTTGTCCATTCTCTGACTTTTGAGTCCATTATTTTACTATCCCTTGTTTTCTATTTTTGATACATTTATGGCTGCACTTTTTTTCTTCTAATGTATTCATGATATTGATGTGCAAGGCTTAGTGCTAAGAAATGAGCAAACAGTAAATATGTGGAGGAGTCTGAGGATACAGAGATTGAGTGATTCTGAGAAATAAATGTTCAGTGCCTGCAGAGAGGTTAAAGAATGTTTTTTGACAATTTCAGGATTTGGAGTCTAAAAAGTTGCTTTGGGGTCCCCCACCCCTAAATTGGATTTCGACACCCTCTTCTCATTTGCTAGCTCTGGCAAAGGATACCTAGAAGTAGTTTATGTGGCTTACCTTTGAACAGCTCCTAGGAATTTGAGAAGTGAATTCACCTTCTAATGATTTGTTGTTCTGCAATTTATATCCACACATACACATATATAACACAGGTATAGTATTTCCCTGAGGGTTCTCCAACATAAATAAACTAAATGATGTCATGTCAGACAAGAGAAATTCTTCAGAGAAAGCCAACTTGGCATACAGAATCCAGCTATTGGGAGCACGTCTGAATAGGCAGAGTGTGTGCGGAAAAGCTGCTCCCTACAATGCCAGCCTGTGGAAAAGCTGAAAAGTTTGGTTATTTGGTTAAAATAGGACTATTTTCAGAAGACATCATCAATGACTGGACAGATGACTGGATTAGGATGAAGCAGCCATCATTATGCCCTGGAAGTCTAAGAACTTAACTTGCTCCATGACTTCATTTCCACGGCTCAGTTTGGTGTGCTTCATATTTGGCCACAGTAACTACACCATGACCCTTTCTCTCTTTGCCTAAAAAGACCAGGCATGATATAAAATATATTGATAAACACCAATACAATTCTAAACTATAGTATCTTTTACATATAATTATTCTCCTGTATATAAAGATAGCACATGTTCCCTGTAGAAATGCTGGTAAATAAGTATAAAGAAGAAAAATTGCATGAAATGCTACTGCTCAGTCATAAAACTTCTAAAATATTTTATATATTTCCTTCTAGCATTTTTTCCTAGGGTGACCCATCTGTATCTCCCTATCTACATACCCACATCACATACAGAACACCCCCATCCCATCCAACACACACACACACACAGGGAGGAAGGCATCCTCTATCATTACTAGAAAACTACTTAACCTTTTCACTTCTTAGTTTTTCTCGCTCTAAAATGTGGATAAAAAATAATGCTTCACACAACTAGTATAATGACAAAATAAGTGAGTTAGTATATGTAAATGGTTAAAACATTTTTTGGCCATAATGGATGCTCAATAAATGTTGGCTACTATTATTTTACTGTATATAGAATAAGTATATCTTACTGCTTCCTTTTTTTAACTTAATAAAATACAAACTGTCTCCCCACCTTCACTGCTATAACCCTAGTCTAAGCTAGCATTATCCCTCTCCTAGATTACTGCAATGATTGTTTACTTGATGTCCCTAGTAGGACCTAGTAGGACCTACAGTCTAGTCTCCATATAGTAGATTACATCATTTGTTACAAATATAAATCAGACCATATTGCTCTCTTGCTTAAAACCTTCCAATGATTTCTAGTTACACACAGTACGAAATATAAATTTCTTACTATATTTATCATTAAGGGATTGGATTCTAAGTCATGTCACAGAATCCTGGTTCACATAGCCCAGCCAAACAGGAACTGGAGGCAGGTATTCTAGAATAAGAGTAATAGCCACATGGCCCCCTCAAGTTCCCAGGCACCTTTTTACCTTTTTTTTTTTTTTTTGCTTTTTATTATTATTATTATTATTTTGCTTTTTACCAGGCACCTTTTATCCTCCAAAATTGTTAGCCCAAAGCTCTTAGGCTCATGGTTGCAAGGCATTGCTCCATTTCTAGGATGTTGTCTGTGTTCCAAGGAGAAAGGAGTAAAAGGGCAAAAGTCAAAGTCCTCCTTCCACACACTGATTTCACTAGACACCTTTATTGCCATAGATGTGCCAAAAACAAACAAACAAACAAACAAACAAACAAACCCTAATCCCTACTTCAGGAGCAAGATACATCAGGATAACCAGTATATTAATTATATACATTGATGCACAACACTAAACTGGTTGTCTCTGTGGGAAAGAAGAAAGATGGGATTCTAAGGTAAGCAACCAGCAGTATCGCCAGCTGCTGGCCTGCAACATCCTTCCTCATGCCCACCCTCCCTAACTCTCTCCTTGATACCACACCCAGCCACACTTGCATTAGTCATTAGTATGCACCAAATACCTGCTTGCCTCAAGATAGGCCATTAGCTCTGCTTTCTCTTCTGCCTAGAAAGTTCTGCCCAGTGGTTGGGGTGTGACTGGCTCCTTCTCTTCATCAGGTCTTAGTGGAAACAAAACCCCTTCAGGGAGTCTTACTTGATTGCCTGAGCAAAGTCACCCCTCATCTGCCCCCACGACCCAATTTGCTTCATAGCTCTTATCACTAGTTGAAATTACTCTGTTTATTGATTTATTTCTTTATTGTCTGTCTCCTTGACCAGGATTACAAAGTAAGAGAGCTGAGCCTTCACTCTTGACTATATCCCCTGTGGTCAGATCAGATCCTGGAACATAGGAAGTATTAGATTTAGTGAACAAATGTTTAATGCACTACAGTACTTTCTATTTTCATTAAATGCTCTCAAGATCATTTAATAGTTATAAAATATTCCAATGAATGTAACACTATTAACTACTTCCTATGGTTTGCTTCTAGAGTAAACTGAATGCTGGTCCCCCAAATATCCACATCATAATCCCTTGAACTGGAGAATGCTACCCGATACGGTGAAAGCAACTTTGCAAACATGAGTAAGCTAAGGATCTTAATTTTAAGAGATTGAGTTTAGAAAACAAGGATATTACCTTGGATTATCTTCATGGACCTGATATAATCACCACCGTCCTCATAAAAGAGATGCAGGAGGAGTCAAAGTTGGAAAAGAAGGCAACATGATGACAGAATCAGAAATTGAAATGACAAGCTTTGAACATGGAGAGAGGGGCCACAAGCCAAGGAATATGGGGGCCAAGAGAGCTGAAAAAGACAAGGAGACAGATGCCCTCAGACATCCCACAGGGAATCAGTCCTCAGTGTAAAAGCTGCTTGTAGGCAACTAACTTGGGTGATGGAAACCTGAGTAAGGCAGAAGGGGCCACAGTGACCCCCATCACCTTGCTGAATGCAAGCAGGCCCATAGGCTGCCTTAGCATATCCATAAGCCCTAGTTGTCCAATGGGTTACTTACACCTGGTACACAAGTACCAAAAAAGTACAATTCCGTATGTTCCTATACTTCCTCACCTTCCCCCTTTAACTATAATCAACCCCCCACCCCACCACCACCCAAAGCCTTGCACAGAGAGTCTCTCCTTTGCTTTCCTACCCACTGCTCCCTTGCAATGTATTCAATAAACTTCTATCTCCTTTGTTCTCCCTTGGGTAAATTCTTTCACCACCTGTGCTGCTGGCCTCCATCCAACTGGGTCATCTTATACACACCTTGACTTTAGCCCAGCAAAAGTGATTGCAGACTTCTGACTTCCAGAACTTTAAGAGTGGCCATGTTTTTAAAGTCATTGAATCTCGGGGGATCCCTGGGTGGCTCAGTGGTTTAGCACCGCCTTTGGCCCAGGGTGGGCCCAGGGCATGATCCTGGAGTCCCAGGATAAAGTCCCACATCAGGCTCCCTGCATGGAGCCTGCTTCTCCCTCTGCTTGTGTCTCTGCCTCTCTCTCTTTCTCTGTGTCTCTCATGAATAAATAAATAAATCTTTAAAAAATTAAAGTAATTAAATCTCAAGCAATTTGTTATAGTAGCAATGAGAAACAAACACAGATATTTGCTTTCTTCCCCCCCTAAGTATTTATTACTGTCATGATGTTGTAAAGAACTTCATTTAGATAGGAGTCCAAGATGGTGGAGGACTAGAAGACCTTAGTTTCATCTGGTCCCAGGAATTCAGCTGGAGAGCTATTAAATCATTCTGAACACCTGCAAACTGGAGATCTAAAAACAGAATAGCTAAAACTATACAAATAGAAAAGTGACTACTTTCTGCAAAGTAAGAGATGTGGAGAAGTGAATCCCAGATGATATATGGGAAGATAAACCATGGGAGAGCAGGGTGGGAGCCTCTATAAGTCTCCATAAACTGGCTACTGGAAAGTGCAGTGGTGTACAAAATCAGAATTTTTAGAAATCTGCTCTGGTGAGGGACATCCCTGTCTGAAAGGTGCTTAGGCAGCAAAGTGGGGGGTGGAATCCCAGGTGGGACAGCATGGTCTCAGGATCCTTGGCGCCACAGGAAGACCAGTGGTGTCTGAATGCAGCAGAGTTCCCAGGCATTGGAGTGGGGAAGCCAGCTGCCATTAGTGAGCCCAGAAGTGGGCTTTCAGCTCAGGGTTGCTATAAACTGTGAACCATGGCATAGTTAGTGACCATGTTCTGATCAAGGACCAGCAAGCGGAAGAACCAGCAAGACCCCTCTTCCTCCCTGGGGAGGAGCAGTGCAGGAGTAAGCCACAGCAGTCTGCAGGGTTTAGAGACTCAAAACATGGTCACATGCCTAAGATAAAAACACTCAGTCATAGTCAATGCTGGGTGAGCATTGAGTGTGGACAGAGACCAGGGAGACAGAAGTGATGGACCACTTTTCCCTGAGGGAGCACTGAGGAGTGGGACCCCAAGCTTTCAGCTCTGGGACTGGAGATTGGGAGGATGCCATTTTCACTCTCATCCTCTAAAGCAGCAGGAAAAGGCTTCAAAAACAAAAGCCACATGGAGCAATCCAGAGCAGATTACTTAGCCTTGCCACCTGGCAAGGGCAGTGTAATCCCACCTGGGGCAAAGACACCTAAGAATCAATGCAATAGGCCCCTCCCTCAGAAGATTAGCAAGAACATTCAGCCACCATCAAGTTTACTGATCACTGAGACCTGCAAAGCTCCAGCGCTGGGGGAATATAATATATAGAATTCATGTTTTTCTTTTTTTCCCCCATGATTCTTTAGTTTTTCAATTAAAATTTTTTTATCTCTTTCCTTTTTCAACCATTTCTAATTTTATCAACTCTTTTTTACAAACTTATTCTAATTTTCACTTTTATAGTTACATTCTGTTCTTTCATTGCATTTAATTACATATATATATATATTTTTTTTTTTTTTTATAATTTTGGGATGTAGTTTCTTCTAACAGACCTAAATACACCCAGGATCTAGTGAATGGCTATGTTCTCTTTACTTGTCTGATCATGTTTGCTTTCTTCTTCTTCCTTTTCCTCTTTTGTTTTCTCCTGTTTTGTTAAAGTCTTCTTTAATTTTCATCTTACAATCACTTTCTATCCTTTCAATGTATTTAATTTTATTTTTATGTATACATGTTTTTCTTTCTTTACAATTTTGGGATGTAGTTTCTTCTAATAAACTGACCAAAATACACTCAGGATATAGTGTATTGCTCTGTTCTGTTCACTTATCTAATTATATTCTTTTTTTCCCCTAATTTTTGTTTTCTGGTTTCAGGTGTCTTCTGATTTGTTTAGCATATATTTCTCTGGGGTCCTTGTTGCCTTTTTAGTATTTTGTTCTCTCATTCATCTATTCTTCTATGAATAGAATGATAAGATGGAAAAATTTGCCTCAAAAAAGAGAACAAGAGGCAGTACTGACTACCAGGGACCTAATCAGTATGGACATACGATGTTGGAACTAGAGTTCAGAATAATGATCATAAAGATACTAGATGGGCTTGAAAAAATGTATAGAAGACACTAAAGAATCTCTTTCTGGAGAAATAAAAAAGGCTATTAGTGAGATATAATAAAAAATGGAGCCTCTAATTGCTAGCATAAATGAGGCAAAAAGAAGAATTAGTGATATAGAAGACCAAATGATGGAGAATAAAGAATCTGAGAAAAAGAGAGATAACTACTGGATCATGAGGGGAGAATTTAAGAGATAAGTGATACCATAAAGCAAAACAATATTAGAATAATTGGGATCCCAGAAGAAGAAGAAAGAAAGAGAGAAAGGGGCAGAAGGTATATTGAAGCAAATAATAGTGGAGAATTTCTCTAATCTGGGGAAAGAAACAAGCATCCAAATCCAGGAGGCACAGAGAACCTCCCTTAAAATCATGGTCATGATCCGAGGGTCCTGGGATTGAGTCCTGCATCTGGCTCCCTTCTCAGTGGGGAGTCTGCTTCTCTCTCTCCCTCTGCTGCCACTCCCCCTACTTGTGCTCTCTCTCGCTTTCTCTCTATCAAATAAAATCTTAAAAAAAAAAAAAATAGGAGAGATAAAAAGCTTCCAGAACAAACAGAAACTAAGAACTTGTGATGACCACACCAGCCCTACAAGAAATTTTAAAAGGGGCCCTTGAAGCAAAGAGCCCAAAAGTAACATAGACCAGAAAGGAACAGAGACAATATACAGAAACAGTAACTCTACAGGTAATACAATGGCACTGAATTCATATCTGTCAATAGTTACTCTAAATATAAATGGGCTAAATGCCCCAATCAAAAGACACAGATATCACTGGATAAAAAAACGAGACCCATTAATATGCTGTCTGCAAGAGACACAGACACCTCCAGATTGAAAGTAAGGGGACAGAAAACCATTTATCATGTTAATGGACATCAAAAGAAATCTGAGGTGGCAATTCTTATATCAGACAAATTAGATTTGAAACCAAAGACTATAATAAAGATGAGGAAGGACATTATTTCATAATTAAAGGGTCTATCCAACAAGAAAATCTGATCATTGTAAATATTTATGCCCCTAACATGGGAACAGCCAATTATATAAGCCAATTAATAATAAAATTAAAGAAACACATCGATGGTAATACAATAATAGTAGGGGATTTTAATACCCACTCACTGCAATGGACAGATTATCTAAGCAGAAGATCAACAAGGAAACAAGATCTTTGAATGACATACTGGACCAGATGGACTTCACAGATATATTCAGAACACTCCAGCCTAAAGGAACAGAATACACATTGTTCTCAAGTGCACATGGAGCATTCTCAAGAATATATCATATATTGGGTCATAAATCAGAGCTCAACCAGTACCACAAGACTGTGTTCATTTCTTGCATATTTTCAAGCCACAATACTTTAAACTGGAACTTGATCACAAGGAGAAATTCAGAAAGGCTAAAGAGCATCCTACTAAAGAATGAAAGGGTCAAACTGGAAATTAAAGATAAATTTTTTAAAATCCATGGCAAAAACAAATGAAGATGAAAACACAACTTGCTCAAGACCTTTGGGATGCAGCAAAGGCAGTCCTAAGAGGGAAGTATTTAGCAATACAAGTCTTTCTCAAGAAACAAGAAAGGTCTCAAATATACAACCTGACCTAATACATAAAGGAGCTAAAGAAAGAACAGCAAAAAAAGCCTAAGCCCAGCAGGAGAAGAGAAATAATAAAGATTAGAGCAGAAATCAATGAAACAGAAACCAAAAGAACTAGTAGAGCAGATCAATGAAACTAAGAGCTGGTTCTTGGGAAGAATTAATAAGATTGATAAACCATGCTAGACTTATCAAAAAGAAAAGAGAAAAGATCCAAATAAAATCATGAATGAAAAAGGAGAGATCACAACCAACATCAAAGAAATACAAACAATTATAAGACCATATCATGAGCAACTATATACCAACAAATTAGGCAATCTGGAAGAAATGGATGCATTTGTAGAGACATATAAACTACCAAAACTGAAACAGGAAGAAATAGAAAACCTGAGCAGAACCATAACCTGCAAGAAAATTGAAGCAGTAATTGAAAATCTCCCAACAAACAAGAGCCCAGGGCAAGATGGCTTCCCAAGGGAATTCTACCAAATATTTAAAGAAGAATTAATACCTATTCTTCTGAAACTGTTTCAAAAAATAGAAATGAAAGGAAAACTTGCAAACTCTTTCTATGAGGCCAGCATTACCTTGACCCCCAAACCAGACAAAGACCCCACCAAAAAGGAGAATTACAGACCAATATCCCTGATGAATATGTATGCAAAAATTCTCACCAAGATACTAGCCAATAGGATCCAACAAGTACGTTAAAAGGATTACTCACCCCAACCAAGTGGGATTTATTCCTGGGCTTCAAGGGTGGTTCAACATCTGCAAATCAGTCAATGCAATACACTACATTAATAAAAGAAATGACAAGAACCAAATGATCCTCTCAATAGATGCAGAAAAAAGCATTTGACAAAGTAAAGCATCCTTTCTTGATTAAAACTCTCTACAGGGATAAGAGGAACATGCCTTAATATCGTAAAAGCCATATATGAGAAAAGCCCACAGTGAATATCATTCTCAATGGGGAAAAACTGAGAGCTTTTCCCTTAAAGTTAGGAACACGGCAGGGATCTCCACTCTTACCACTGCTGTTTGACATAGTACTAGAAGTCCTTGCCTCAGCAATCAGACAACGAAAAGAAATAAAAGACATCCAAATCAGCAAAGAAATCAAATTCTCACTCTTGCAGATAACATGAGAGTCTATATGGAAAATCCAAAAGACTCACCCCAAAATTGTTGGAAATCATACAGGAATTCAGCCAAGTGGCAGGATATTCAGTCAATGCACAGAAATCAGTTGCATTTCTATACACTAACAATGAAACTGAAGAAAGAGAAATTAAGGAATCAGTCTCATTTATAATTGCACCCAGAACCATAAGATACCTAGAAATAAACCTAACCAAAGAGGCAAAATGAAAGAAATTGAGGAAAACACAAAAAAATGGAAAAACACTCCATGCTCATGGATTAGAAGAACAAATAGTGTTAAAATGTCTATGCTACCAAGAGTAATCTATACATTTAATGCAATCCTTATCAAAATACTATCAAGTCATTTCACAGAGTTGGAACAGATAATCCTAAAATTTGCGTGGAGCCAGAAAAGACCTTGAATAGCCAAAGGAATGTTGAAAAGAAAACCAAAACTGGTAGCATCACAATTCTGGATTTCAAGCTCTATTACAAAGCTGTCATCACCAAAACAGTATGGTACTGGCATAAAAACAGATACATAGATCAATGGAACAGAATAGAGAACCCAGAAATGGACCTTCAACTTCATCGTCAACTAATCTTCAACAAAACAGGAAAGACTATTCACTGGAAAAAAAGAGTCTCTTCAATAAATGGTACTGGGAAAATTGGACAGCCACATGCAGAAGAATGAAACTGGACCATTTCCTCACACTATACACAAATATAAACTCAAAATGGATGAAAGACCTAAATGTAATACAGGAATCCATCAAAATCCTAGAGGCGGGCACAGGCATTATCAATCTTTGTGGCTTCAACCATAGCAACTTCTACTAGACACATCTCAAAAGGCAGGGGAAACAAAGACAAAAATAAATTATTGGGCCTTCGTCAAGATAAAAAGCTTTTGCACAGCAAAGGAAACAGCTGACAAATCAAAAGACAATCAACAGAATGGGAGAAGATATTTGCAAATGACATATCAGATAAAGGGTTAGTATCTAAAATCTATAAAGAATTATCAAACTCAATACCTAAAGAACAAATAATCCAGTCAAGAAAAGGGCAGAAGACATGAACAGACATTTTTCCAAAGAAGATATACAAATGGCCAACAGACACATGAGAAAATGCTCCACATCTCTCAGCATCAGGGAAATACAAATCAAAACCACAATGTGATACCACCTCACACCAGTCAGAATGGCTAAAATGAGCAAATCAGGAAATGACAGATGTTGGTGAGGATGGGAGCCCTCTTATGCTGTTGGTGGGAATGCAAGGTGGTATAGCCACTCTGCAAAACAGTATGGAAGTTCCTCAAAAAGTCGAAGAGAGAGTAATCCTATGACCCAGCAATAGTACTACTGGGTATTTACCCTAAAGATACAAATGTGGCAATCTGAAGGGGCACTTGCATCCAATGTTTATAGCAGCAATGTGCACAACAGCCAAACTATGGAGACCCCAGATGTCCTTCAACAGACGAATGGATAAAGAAGGTGTGAGATTATTTATATATATATATATATATATATAAATACATATATATATTTATACATATATATATATGCCGCCACACAATAGAATACTACTCAGCTACCAAAACAATGAAATCTTGCCATTTGCAACAATGTGGATGGAATTAGAGGATATTATGCTAAGTGAAATAACTCAATCAGAGAAAAACAATTATTGTATGATCTCACTCATCTGTGCAATGTAAGAAACAAAACAGAGGAATCATAGGGGAAGAGAGGAAAAAATAAAACAAGATTAAATCAGAGAGGGAGACAAACCATATGAGACTCTTAATCCTAGGAAACAAACTGAGAGATGCTGGAAGGGAGGAGGGTGGGAGAGCATAGTAATTGGGTGATGGGCATTAAGGAGGACATGTGATATGATGAATACTCGGGATTATATAAGACTGATGAATCACTGACCTCTACTTTTGAAACCAATATATTATTTGCTAATTAACTGAATTTATATTTTAAAAGACTAACATAAAAAAATAGAATAATTGTTGTAAGTTTACAATTGTGTTTTAACTGCTGTTAAGATACAAGTAACGGTTGTAAAGTTCATAGAATAAATCCAATCAATTAAAAAAAAAGAACTTCATTTTACATATATTTTTGTCTGCCTTTTCAATGATTTCATTAGAATAGTTTCCTAGAGGCAAAATTCCATTAAGTTGCACCGCCATACAATTGCCCAGGCTGTGGCTGGCTAAATGCCTGAGTAACCTGGCTGTTTAGAAGTCTGCTATTTTTGAACTATAGCCACAGGACCTACAAAGAATTAACTCACTTTGTGGAACAATCACACAAACACAAAGAGATTGCTTTCCAGGGGAAACAAGGCACATAAAAAATAAGCGAAAACAAGGGTACTTTTTTCCTATTTTAACTTCTTATCATTAACATTATAACACAGAAGTGGGGAGCAGGAATGAGTTAAAACCTAAGACCAGAAAAAGCTCAAGTTCTGCTCCAAAGACCTACACACCTTTGATACCTGCCAGATGGGCTTTTGAAGTGTAAAATAGGATCAGTTCCCTAAGGGAAGGCTGACACACAGGTCCTGACCTGTGAATTAATCAGAGAAGGCTCTGGATGTGAACAGACAATGTGGGATAGGGTGCGGTCAGTGTGTAGGCTGCCTCACCAGGGTGGTATTCATGACAAAAGAGAGAAATCATTTACCTGGGGGCCAAGTGACAAGTGTGTGGTCCCTCGGGGCAGAGCATGTCAATGACCCTCCTTCAGCACAGACGAGGAGCCTGTTGCAAATAATTCAGTATGGGAACTCGTGAATGATTAACTTTTGTGTTCTCCAAAATTTCCCTGCATTCTACCCCAGAACCTTGATTCAGTTTTTGTACACCAGCAGCATTATCATTGCACAGGAGTTTGTTAAAAATGCAGCTCTCTAGCAGCATCTAGATCTTTTGGAATTAGTAACTGCATCTTAACAGTTTTGCCATGTGACTCTTAGGCACATCAAGGTTTGTTTTGTTTTGTTTTAATTTTAATCATGTATTTTATTTAACCCAAATTATCCAGAATATCATTTCAACATGTAATCAATATACAGATTATTAATAAGGTCTTTTTTCAAAAAAAGATTTATTTATTTACTTATTTATTCATGAGAGACGCACAGAGAGAGGCAGAGACATAGGCAGAGGGAGAAGCAGGCTCCCTGCAGGGAGCCGGATGCTAGACTCAATCCTGGGACTCCAGGAGCATCACCTGAGCCAAGGCAGATGCTCAACTGCTGAGCCACCCAGGCGTCCCCTATTAAGGTCTCTTACATTCATTTTCTCATAGGTCATTTAAATCTAGTGTGTATTTGCAGCATATTTCAATTTGGACTACCCATAGTCATTCATTCATTCATTAATTCATTCATTCATTCATTTATAATTCAATTTGCCAACAGATAGTATAACACCCCTGAGTGAAATGAGTCAATTGGAGAAAGACAATTATCATATGGTTTCACTCATATGTGGAATATTAAGAAATAATGAAAAGGACCATAAGGGAAGGGAGAAACTGAGTGGGGGAAAAATTAGAGAGGAAGACAAACCATGAAAGATTCTTAACTCTGGGAAACAAAAAAAAGGGTTGCAGAAGGGAAGGTTGGTGGGGAGATGGGGAGTAACTGGGTGGCATTAAGGAGGGCACATCATGAGATGAGGCACATTATGGTTTGAAATCATCAGGCCTAGGGCAGCCAGGGTGGCTCAGCGGTTTAGTGCTGCCTTCAGCCCAGGGTGTGATCCTGGAGATGGGGGATTGAGTCCCATGTCGGGCTCCCTGCATGGAGCCTGCTTCTCCCTCTGCCTGTGTTTCTGCCCACCTCCCTCTCTCTCATAAATAAATAAAATCTTAAAAAAAAATCATCAGCTCTAAAGCAGAGTCTTTGTTGGCTCCACTCAGTGACGCACCTCTAGGAGTGCCACAAACACTGCCTGGCATTACTTGGAGGGGCTCAGTAATATTTGCTTTATCAATAATTAAATAAGTGAATGCACCAAGCCTTACACGCTGAAGATGAATTTGAAAAGATAAGGTACTTGTGTATTATATTGTGTTTACACACACACACTAACACGCATGTGCACACATATTAAAGTCAATATTTTTTGAACCCAGACTCCAGGTGCAGGAGCACAACCGAAAGAAGTAGCTGCAAGATGAATTTTCTTTCTGGCTGTTGTGAAAGCTGAAATCCAGGAAAAAGGTTATGATAAGAGGGCTGGAATGAGCCCCAGGGGAGTTATTCTCACAACTGACAAGAGGACATAGGTCTAAGGTTCACCCCTGTCAAAAAGTCGTGCCCTCTCCTTGGGCACAAATGGATCAAGACTCAGAAGAAGGAAATGACAGCCAGGATCTTGAACCAGAAGGGATCTATGGAGGCTGGCTCTAAACATGGATACTAGAGACTGCAGACATTCCTTCTCCGTCCTTGGCATAAATGCAACATTGTTGACTTCTAAGAATCATTCATATCAGAGACTGGTCATATCACCACTACCCAGATGACTGGAAAATTTTGGGCATCACATGAGCCTCCCAGATTGTTGAGTGATCCTAGCAAGACACCTCTGTGATGAATGAGATTTAATTTTCTTTCAGCCTTGTGATACAAAGACCGAGTCAGACTTCATTTCACTTAGAGAAAAAAAAGAAGCATGAAAGTTCCCTTGTTTATCATTTCTTTTTAATTTTTTATTTTGAAAATTTTAAATGGAGACATAAGACAAAAGGAAAAATAATGATCCTTTATTACTTATCACCTAGCTTCAAGAAATATCAATTTACTGCTAAACGTGTTTCATATGTACCTCCCACTTTGCATTCTGGTTATTTTTATCTAATTTTTATTAACAGCTTTACTGAGGTATAATATTCATAGAATTCACCCATTATAAAATTACAAGTCAATAATTTTTAGTGAAAGTATACAGATGGGCAAATATCACCACAATCCAGTTTTGCAACATTTTCATCACCCTAATGCCCCCCAGACTCCCTCCTCCCCACAAACTTCCATGAGTTTTTATCGTTAATTCCCAGAGCTACCTCAGCAACCGCTCAGTCTCTACAGATTGTCTCTTCTGGATACTTCATACATATACAGAGAATTACATGATATGTAACCTTTTATTTCTGGATTCCTTCAGTTCCTGCCTTCCTTCTTGAGGCTCCTCTATGTTGTAGCATATATAAGCAGTTTCACTCATTACTGGAGAGTATTCCAATGTATGATGATATCACATTTTGTTTATGCATTTACATGTTGATGGACATTTGGATCTAGTCTGAGGTTTTTGTGTTATAGTAAGACTATGAATGATCATTTAGAAGTTTTGTATATTGTATTTTCATTTTTCTTGGGTAGATATGTAAGTGTGGAATTGTGAAGTCATATAGTAGCTTTCTAAGAACCTGAGAACCTGTCATCCAATGTGGTCGCACCATTTTACCTCCCATCAGCAATGCGTGAAAGCTTCAGTTTCTTTACATCCTCTCCAACACTAACTTTTTTCTCTTTTTTATTAGAGCCATTCCAGTGCCTTGGAAGTGGTATCTCATTGTGCTTTTAATTTTCCAATCTCTAATGTCTAATGATGTTGAGCATCTTTTCATATAACTTGTCCTTCACATATCTTCTTTAGTGAAAAGTCTATTCAAGTAGTGCACCCATGCATTAATTGGGTTGTCTGTCTTATTATATTCTGGGCATAAGACCTTTATGAAATATATGATTCGCAAAATTTTTCTCAACCCAGTGTGTGGTTTGTCCTCCTATTTGATTAATGATGTTTTTTGAACCCTGTGACCATGGATGGTGACGGTATCTGCTCATTCAGCGTGCAGGGGCTTCACTCACCAATATTAGTTCATTTGGCTACCACATATGACTGGGAAGCTGATTTCAATGGACACTTCTCAATCATTACAAAGCACCAAGATCTGCAACTGGAGAAACCAACTCTGGCCCAGCTTCTGGCTAACAGGGTGGCTCAGGAAATAGGCAGCATAAGTGCAGCAAAATCCCTCAGGATTTTGATAACAATTAAGAATTAACATCTTCCAAATCATGAACATGGAATGTTTCTCCATTCATTTAGGTCTTTTCTAATTTTTGTCACTAATGTTTTATAATTTTCAGTGTACACATCTTACTCCTTTTGTTAAATTTATTTCTAAGTATTTTACTCTTCCTCATGCTATTGTGAATGGAATTGTTTGCTAAATCTCATTTTCAGATTGCTCATTGCCAGTATATAAAATTACAATTGATTTTTATAAATCGATCTTATATCCTGTGACCTTTTTTAAAAAAGATTTTATGTATTTATTCATGAGAGACACACACACAGAGAGAGAGAGAGAGAGAGAGAGAGAGAGGCAGAGACACACAGGCAGAGGAGAAGCAGGCTCCACGCAGGAAGCCTGATGTGGGACTCGATCCCAGGACTCCAGGATTACACCCTGGACTGAAGGCAGGCGCCAAACCGTTGAGCCACCCAGGGATCCCCTATATCCTGTGACCTTGATGAACTCACTCCCAGTAGTTTCTTTCTGGAGGTTTCCATAGGACTTTATACATACAAATGTGACATTTTTTGCATCCTGTGTTTACGCAATAAAATTCAAAGCAAATTGATTTTAAACTAAACAAATTATAATGAACTCAAAATTATTCCAGTTATATTATGTAGTCGCATATGCCTAAAGAGCAAAGTGAGAGAGGTGTCAGTGGGCCACACTGGGAATCATAGGTCATCTGCAGCCTCCCTTACCTCTTCTACAGTCTTATGAGACGGTCTTTCATTTGGGAGTTTTGTCAAAATGTGCCTATTATCTATAGGATTGTGTCAGAGGGGAAAAATCATTGATAACTGCTGACTTTGGAAGACTGCTTGGCCTGAAACACATCCTTAAGGAAGATTCTAGGGAGTCAGATGTGGTCCTCAAGAGCAGGAGCAGCATGGGAAAAAACCAACCAGAAGGTAATGTATTTTGATGTGCCCATGTGAAAAGTACAAAAATGTAAGAGGCATCTTCCCTACCTCACAGAGGATATACATAAAATTGGCAAAATTGGCCTTTTTAGTCCTGTTCAAAAGTACACAATTCAAAGAACTGGATGAAGTTATGGAAAAAAAAGAGGTGTGGCAATGATAATTTATTGCCATAAAAGTCACAAAATCCTATCATAATATAATCAAATCCCAATATATCATTGAGTTAATGTGTGTAAAGCACTTGACTCAGAGTTTGGTTAATAGTAAATGTTCAATAGATGGAAGTTGTTTATATTATTACTATTAATTTTGCAACTAAGATGAGAGGCATTCTGTGACTTATAACCAGTATTTGTATGGCTAAGAGCAGTTCCCTGATCAATTTGATGGTCATTTCAAAGACAATTATCATGAGACTCTGGAAGTAGAAAAGGCAGTTCAAGATAGAGGTGGGCTTCAGAGGATAAGGTTAAGAAAGATGAAAAACACCAAAACCTTATACTAACCACACATGGCAATCAAAACTACCACTGCTTATCCCATGTCCACTGCAGCATTATTCACAACAGCCAAGATGGGAAAACAACTAAGTGTCCATCATATATAGAGAGATATGTATGTGTGTATATATATATATATTATATATAAATGTACTATTTATATATAATGGAATTATTATTCAGCCACAGAACGAAGGAAATCCTGACATTTGTGAGAATAGTTATGGACTTTGAGGGCATTATGCTAAGTTAAATAAGTCAGAGAAAGACAAATACTGAGTGATATCACTTATATATGGAATCCAGAAAAGTTAAACTCCTAGAAACAGATAGTAGAGTGGTAGTTACCAGGGACTGGGAGATAGGGGGAAATTGAGGAGATGTTGGTCAAAGGGTACACACTTCCTGTTATAGAAAAATCAGTTCTGGGTATCTAATGCATAGCATGGTGACTATAGTTAATTATGCTCTATTATATTCATGACAGTTATTAAGAGAGCAGATCTTAAATGTTCTTACTGCACATAAAAAAAGGTAATTCTGCAAGCTAACACCATGGTAGCAATAATTTTGCAATTTATAAGTGTATCAAATCAACACATTGTACATCAAATTTATACAATGTTACACATCAATTATAGCGCAATAAATCTGGAAGAAAGACTTCAGAGTGCTTATGGAGAGACTAGTGAATGAATGCGTGCATCTGTATATGTGAGTGTTTCTATTCAGAAAATCTATTTCAAGCTTATCCATAATTATATTTAATTGCATCTTTAATTTCTAAATTGCCAGATTAAGACACAAGCTCCCGTCTCATTGATACTGCAATTGCCTGACAAAGAGGAGGTTGTATGGCCAGCGACTGTAGTCAGAAGGGGCAGTTTCAGAACAGTCCTCTCCTCCTTTCCTCTCCCTTTCATTCCCTCTCCTTGCATCTTCTCTATACTCCTACTCTAGCTAAGCACACAGTCATCTGACCCTGGAGGTTACAGCATCACTGATTAGGGAAGAGAAGGGTTTTTGGCTAGGTCTAGTTCATTTGGCGACAACATATAATCTCAAAATCAAGTTCAACATGGTTGGAAGGTTTTCAGACCCTAAAAGCACGGGGATCCACATCCAGAGACACCACCTCTGTCTTGCTCAGCTCTTGTGCTCCAAGTAACTGAATGAAAGCCCAAGCCTGCCTGACAGGATGGCCCAGAGCAGGGACCCCCAGGAGTGGCCTGAATACAGTAAGGCAGCAAGAATGTTCAGGTGGCCAGTCCCCCCCAGACCCCTCAGGAGAAACAGGCATTGTCCAGGCTTCCTGGCAACAAGGCAGTCCCTGCCCATCTCAGGCTCTCTGCTCCTAAGCAGACAGACAATCCTACAGCCAGCAGAGAGAAAAGCCCAGGTTGCCGAAAGAAACAGGGAGCCAGTTCATTGATTTCATATGTGATACGTGGCACAGAGTGGCTGCAGCCTCGGGAAACATGGCACTGAACGGAATGAACATTCTAGACTCAACTTTGCCATGTGGCAAGTGAAGCCATTTCACTTCCTTCTCTGTTTCTGCTTCTGTGTATTGGAAACAATAATTCTTACCTGCAAGGTTGCATCAAGGATAAAAAAGGAGCATGCTCTAGAATGCTCTCTGTGAGGTCCAAAGCGCCAAACAAATAGGAACCAAAAAATGACAAGCTGCCTCCATGGTGTGATGTCTAAACTTGGCTCAGATACTAATATTTAAGTGGCTAGAAGCAGGGCCAGTTTTCTTACATTCTTCTAACAAAGGTAATTTTAATTATAAGATTATACGTAGTATTTTAATTGAATTCTATGATGTTATTTTCATTTGATTGAAATGTGTATGGTCATAAACTTTTCTTTTTTTCTTTTTTGTCCCTGAATGGGTCCCTGTACAAAACAACATTGTTTATCATGGCTCTAATTGGTTCCCTTGGTTCAGCCTGACAGTCTCTCAGATTCATCCTTCACGCCACTGCCAGCCTGCTATGGCTCAAAGACAAATCTGAGGTTGACTCCTCTTTTTCCCTAAAGACCCATATCCAATCAGTCAAGTCTTATGGATTCTGCTTCCTTAATATCTCTCAAATCCATCCATTTCTCTCCATGCCACCTGACATGCCTCCATTTTAAGTCACTATCATTTCTCATTGGAAACTAATGAAATAGCAGCCCACACTCCTAGGGGCCACTCGTGTTGCTCTTTTATCTCGATTCCTTTTTCCATACTGCCACCAGAATGAGCTTCCTGAAGTGCAAATTTCCTCATGAAACTGCTGACTGGAACCTCTGGATGTCAGCATCATCAGGATGAAACCCCCAGCTGCTGGACCACGTGTTCTGCTCTTTCAGGTCCAGTCTTTAGGTTCAAGCTTGCATTCAGCTCCTCTGTCTGACCTTGCACCATTCCCCTTGCACCTTCCACTCTAGCCCTTCCTAACTATGTAAGGCCCCCCCAGGAACATTCTCACCCCGAGGACACTTTCTCTACCAGCTCCAATACTCACTGTCTTCACATGCCTTATTTCTTACCTCATCATCATCATTACCTCCTTTGGGAATCCTTCTCCAGACTGGGCCACATGCTCTTGCTCTGCATCTTCACACCATTTACCACTTTCTTATACTTTTACTTATCTATTTGCTACTAAGTCTCATCAATGAGACTATCAACTCCCTGGGAGCATGAATGGATCCTTGTTCCTGGTATATCCCAATAGTGGATGCTGAATTCTCCTACAGATTTCTTCCCACTTCTTAGCTCCTGTGGATACTGATAACCGATGACTCAAAGCCATGTTCTTTCCTGGGCATTGCCCCAGGCTGCAAAAAACTGCCTTCCCTACAGTTACAGACCCTCTTAAGGACACTGGGCCATCAGTGACCAAATGACATTGGCATTCAAATGTCAATGGACTCCTTTCCTCTTTGGGACAACTCTATAAGGTCAGCTCCGGCACTCCCAGTAAGATTGGGCATGGCCTTAGCTGTAATCACATGGAGCACCTGCTTCTCTCCCTGCCTTGTCCTGCTATCCTCACTTTTGCTCAGGTCTATATCCCCAAATATTCTCCAGGAAACCATCTGTACACAACTCACAATTTTCATTCTATTCCCAGGGAATCCAGTTAAAAACAGTCCTTATACCCAATATAATATCTGGCCCAAAATGTAGTTGACATACGAACTAATGAATGGATAAATACCTTTTTATTTAAAAAGAATTTTAAAGATTTTTATTTATTTATTCATTAGAGACACAGAAAGAAAGAAAGGCAGAAACACAGGCAGAAGAAGCAGGTTCCATGCAGGGAGCCTGATGTGGGACTCGATCCAGGCATTCCAGGATCACTACCTGAGCTGAAGACAGATGCTCAACCACTGAACCACTCAGGTGCCCCGATAAATATCTTTTTAAAGCCAAATCTTAGAGAAGAAAATTTGTATCATTTATGTTTACATTTCTAGTGCCCAGTACAGGGCCTGACTACTTAATTGCTTGAATGGTCCTTCAGAAGTTCTCTCTTATGACCAAGGGAGCGGTCTTCTGGAGGCATATGGCTCCTTTCTTTATCCATCAGGTCCAAAGTGATACAAGCTTAAAGCATCAAAGGAATGTAGCATTACATTGCTCTTCATAATAATGAAATCCATTGGCTTCAAAGGAAGAAATAGTTATATGGCAAATTACAAAGCAGTTAGAAAACACTGTTTTTCATTAGGATTTAGAGGGACTGTGTTTTCCTCAAGAATTAAAACAACTTTAGGGTGGGCTGTGTGGTGTTCTAAGAGATCTAAAAGGGCTTTTTAGAAAGAAGTATATTTAGGAGAATCCCCTAATAGACCTCCCTTGGAGGGTATATTACCAAACTGAATGATGCTGTGAGACTTGAAGCACCAAGACCCCCCGCCCCCCCCTCCCCCCGAATCACTCTGCAGCTCTTTGGGTTATCACTGATGGTCCAAATAAAAACTTCAGGATTCTACCCTGAAAACTCAATGACTTGGTCTTGGAGAAATGTCCTAATGAGGGAAATCATAATGGATCCTGAAGTAAGGGTTAAAGTTTCAATGGGGAAATCCAGAAGATAAGACTCTCTAGGATTGAGAAGCAAAACCAGGGATAAAAGTCAGAATAGAAACTGTGGATGTATTTAAAAAAGACCCATCTAGGAAAGAGTTGACTTCTTAGTTAATACACACATGGGGGGTGCCTGGGTAGCTCAGCTGGTTAATCTCTGCCTTTGGCTCAGGTCATGATCCCAGGAGTTTCAATCCCTGCGATCCCCATGATCATCCTCAGGCTCCCTACTCAATGGGGAGTCTGTTTCTCTCTCTCCCTCTGTCCCTCCCACCACCCCTCCCCCAGCTCGTGCTCACGTGCACATTTTCTCTCTCAAATAAATAAAATCTTTAAAACACACACACACATTTGGATCCTGGAGAAGTCACAATTAGTACTTGACTTTCTTTTTCTTTTTAAAGAGACTTTTTTAAAGAGCAGTTTTAGGTTCACTGCAAATTTGAGCAGAGGGTACAGAGAATCCCTATATACTTCTGGTCCCCACATATGCACAGCTTCCCCGTTATTAACATCTGCCACCAAAGTGTACGTTTGTTATGATTGATGAACCTACTTTGACACACAGTACTATCACCCAAAGTCCATAGTTTACATTAGGGTTCATTTTTTATGTTGTATACTCTATGGATTTGAAGAAATGTATAACATTTATCTACCACACAGAGTAGTTTCTATATCCTAAAAACTTCAGTGGGTCAATGCCCTTTTAAAATTACCCAGTGCTTCAGTAAAGAAAGTTACATATACATAACACATGTATGCACACATCTGGATACTCTGAAGCAGTGATTCTGGAGAGGCTGTGGGTTGAGAGATGGAGCAGCTGCCTATGGACTTCATGTGCTAAGATGCAACGTAATGAGGATGGGCTCATCACCAAGTAAGAAGTGTCAGGGAAGAGTCCCAGTGGTAAGAAACAGCTATCAAATGGATAATTCGAGACAGTTTCATGAGAAACCTGTGCTTGCCCACAACGAAACCAAGAGATCAAATTTCTTGGGTTACATTATCTCTCCCTCAGAAAGATTCACATTGTATATCAGCATTATCAAAGGCTTCAGAAAGTTCCATTAGTAAAGAAAACTACCTAACTTCTTTGAAGACCAAATTCTCCAAAACCTATCTATTAGTATCTGCTAAACCATGGCACCCTGTATGAGGACTGCTACACAGCCAGTTGATGGATTTTATTTTTAACAATAAGCAAAAAGGACATTCTTGGAGACTTAGGTTATCAGGACACATAAGAATGACTGGAGGTGTTAGCCCAGCTAAGACTAGGCTACGGTTTCCATCCCAGGCTTACCAGGTATAGAATGAGGGCTGTGTTTAAGGGAGGGAACAAGAAGAGTCAGGGGCGTGATCACTGAGGATGAACTGACCAGACCTGTTTACTCATTCCATGAGAATGGGGAAGCAGAAAGAAGGAGGACTCATGTAATCACAAAACGTTGACACAGGAAATGACCTTTAAGGTCATCTACTTCGGTTTTCACACTTGTATTCAGCCTTGGAACCTCCGAACATCCAAGTTTCAAGGAGAAACCGCAAGTGCAGAACAGAAGAAAGTAGAGGCTAAAGGTGTGTTTTATCAAATGGCGGAGGAAAGAAGAGTGTGGGGGAGGAATTCTCATGCTTCTTGTTGTGAAGTTTTGGCTGGGGATTTTTAGAACATTCTAGATCTGAGAAAAGTGCATCAAGATACAGACCTCATAATTCAAGCATCATTTTCTCCCACTCTCAAAATACTTCATGATAATAGATTTTAGAGGTAGGAATATTTCACATAAATAATTTTAGAGGCCTTGATTTATGACAAGATCTACACTTAGATGGTTAAAATCTATACCCTGGAGTTGACTGAGACCAGTTCCAAGCTGTATTACACTCTTCCATGTTAACATCCAACAAATTGCTTAACTTCTCTGTACACTTCAGTTTTTCCATCTATAAAATTGGAATAATAATGTCCATTTCCCAGGAATACTGTGAAGGTGCAATGGGCTTTTCCATCAAAAATGCTTAGCATAGGGCAGCCCGGGTGGCTTAGCGTTTTAGCAGCCCAGGGCCTGATCCTGGAGACCCGGGGTCGAGTCCCATGTCAGGCTCCCTGCAGGGAGCCTGCTTCTCTCTCTGCTGCTCTCTCTCTCTCTCTCTCTCTCATTAATAGATAAAATAAAATAAAATAAATGCTTAGCATAATACCTGACACAAAGCAAACAAATTTAGCTCGTTACTTAATTAACACTAGCTTATTATTTGAGGTAGTTGTGGCACACCAAGTACTGTGCACAGTACCAGAGATGGAAAGAAACAAGATACTTTTAAAGTCTTCAAATACTGTGTTCATTTATTCGATACTTTTTTTCTAAGAATTTTACTTCTGTTATTTCTTGCAGGGATTTAAAGTATGATCACAAATTCTTATAGAGTCCCTTCAAAAAACAGCCTGATTCTCCTCCCCTTGGGTGAAGTCTAGACCAAGTGGTTTACTTTCAACAAGTAGAATAGGCAGGAGTGATGATCTGTGATTTCCAAGACCAGGACACAAGAGGCATGTGGCCTCTGCTGGCTTTCTTGGATCAGTCTTTCTGGAGAAGCCAGCTGTCCTTTTGTGAGGAAAAATTCAGCAGTCTTATGAAGATATCCATGTTCCAAGACACTGAGGTCTCCTGCCTTTGGCCAGCACTAACTTGCCAGTTGTGTGAGGGAGCCATCATGGAAGCAAGTCCTCCACTCCCTCAAGTCATACCTTTGGATGATGGCAGCTCTGGCCAACATCGATTTTATTTATTTAGTCATGAGAAACAGAGAGGAGAGAGAGACAGAGACACAGGCAGAGGGAGAAGCAGGCTCCATGCAGGGAGCCCGACGCAGGACTCGATCCCGGGTCTCCAGGATCAAGCCCTGGGCCGAAGGCAGCACTAAACCGCTGAGCCACCCGGGCTGCCCTCTGGCCAACATCTTGATGGCAACCTCATGAGACACAGAGTTGGAAACACCCAGATTAAGCTCCTCTCAGATTCCCTGAACCCAGAAATTCTGTGAGATGATAAACTATGTTAAGCCACTAAATTTGGGGGGTTAATTTGTTAGATAGATAACTGATCCTCAAAAACTCCGAGACAGATAAATTGTTACCCATTTTATAGAAGAGCAAATCAAGGGCAGAGAGGTTAATTTGTTTCCATTCACCCAGCTGATATGTGGTGAGAGGCAGATTTCAAACCCAGATCTATAGTTTCCAGGGTCCAGGGTATTTCTGCTCCATCAGTATGCTTCCAAAGGCAAAATCAACAATACATACAGCAGATGGAAGGCAGCACCATAAGGCACCTGAGCCTCGGGGAGTCTTTGTGGCTGGGTTTGTTCTCTTCCTGAGATCAGCCCAGGGAATGACAAAGAAGGACACCACATGCATATGCACATCAACCTGAGTCCATACAACCCAAGAAGGGTTCTATGGGGAAAGCAGAGATCACTTTAACAAACATACACTGCATCACCTAAGACACCTAACAGATATTACACCATTAGCATTTAAAACCATGGGGTGAAAATTGGCTGATAATATCCCTTGCTCTCATATGATCTACATTTGCAGCTTTTAGGATGCCTGAACAAAATTAGACCTCACAGAAATAACTTTTAAATGCCAAATTTTTCTCTAACAGTTACCACAGGCTGGAAAAAGCAAGTAGAAGGCAAATCTGGGGCTGCACCATGCAGATGCTTGCCTAATCTTACAAGGCACATCTTGGGTGTGCTACATTCCTTCTTTCCCAGGTGCAATCTAAATCATCTCCTATGTCCCATTTTTCTTTAACTTCTTTGAGTTTGGCAGACATTAGGATTGAGCCCTAGATCATGCCTTCGGGTTTATGAGGACAGTAATCTGTCATCAGCACCTGCAGTGCCTTTTATCGGGCTCTGGCTGCACAAATTCCCCTGACTCTTACTTTCTGACAACTGATGGACTTTTCTCATCTCTAACCACGAAGACTCAACTCCATTCTTTTCTTTTGCGACAACACAATATGCTATTTTTTTCTGCCCCTGGGAAAATGAAGCATAGAGCTTGCTTGCTAAAAAGAAAAGGCTGCAGAAGGCTTGTTGTATTACTTGCCACCCTTCAAGGAGAGAGGCAAGGGGAATAGAGGTGGGGGTGCTTCTTTGGGCCCATACCTGATATCAATGTATCCAGCTCCATGTTTTGATTTTGGTCTGCTGCTCTCCAAAACTTCTTAAAGCAGAAACACAATATGTGCAAAATCAGAAAGGCGACATAGTACAGTAGTGAGGCACATGGCCTCCAGGGCCAGAATGTGCATTTTTAAAATACTTAGAAGAATTTCTGGCAAATTGTAACCACTCCACATTTGATTCATATAGGTAGGTTACATCTATTGAACAAACTCCCATTTCTTTAGAGACCTACCTCTACTCTCAGATAGTTTTATTTTCCTCATTCAATCCTCAAAAAACAAAAACAAAAACCATCCCAGCATATTAAGGTATTAGAATCCAAAAGAAAATGTTTTGAACAGTCTCTCCATCTCCCACATTCAGGACTAGGAATGTATTTTAAAGGCAAAATGTTCTGAATATACAGACATATGCATGAAGTCTTTCCTTGTAGTCTTTCCTTTGTGTTCTGTAAGTTTGAGGTGCTAGGGGTTACTTAACAGGACTGTATACACACAATAACATGTCCTATATTTGAAAAAATATTTAGATTCAATTAATAAACATATACTATTGGTTTCAGAGGTAGAGTTCAGTGATTCATCAGTCTTATATAATACCCAGTGCTCATCACATCACATGTCCTCCTTAATTCCCACCACTCAGTTACCCAACCCACCCCCCTTCCCTCCAGAGACCCTCAGTTTGTTTCCTAGGATTAAGAGTCTGTTATGGGGGCAGGCCTGGTGGCCCAGCGGTTTAGCGCTGCCTTCGGCCCAGGGCGTGATCCTGGAGACCCAGGATCGAGTCCCATGTTGGGCTCTCTGCATGGAGCCTGCTTCTCCCCCTGCCTGTGTCTTTTTTTTTTTAATTTTTTTTAATTTTTATTTATTTATGATAGTCACAGAGAGAGAGAGAGGGAGGCAGAGACATAGGCAGAGGGAGAAGAAGGCTCCATGCACCGGGAGCCTGACATGGGATTTGATCCCGGGTCTCCAGGATCAGCGCCCTGGGCCAAAGGCAGGCACCAAACCACTGCGCCACCCAGGGATCCCCCTGCCTGTGTCTCTGCCTCTCTCTCTGTCTCTCATGAATAAATAAATAAAAATCTTTAAAAAAAAAAAAAGTTATGGTTTATCTCCCTCTCAGATTTTGTCTTGTTTTATTTTTTCCTGTTTTCCCCTATGATCCTGTTTTGTTTCTTAAATTCCACGAGTAAAATGATATAATTGTCTTTCTGTGATTGACTTACTTCACTTAGCATAATACCCTCTAGTTCCATCCATGTCATTGCAAATGGCAAAGTTTCACTGTTTTTGTTGGCTGAGTAATATTCCATTGTGTATATAGACATCTTCTCTATTCATTCATCTGTTGATGGACACTGGGCTCTTTCCATAGTTTGCTATTGTGGACATTGCTGCTTTAAACTTTGGGGTTCAGGTGCCCCTTTGAATCACTATGTTTGTATCCTTTGGACAAATACCCAGTAGTGCAATTGCTGGGTTGGAGGGTAGCTTTATTTTCAACTTTTTGAGGAAACTCCATACTGTTTTCTTTTCTTTTTAATTTTATAGTTTTACTTGAGAATCTAACCCTTGGTGGTGACTCCCTTTGTTAAATTTAGTTGTGCATTAGATGCGACTTCACTAGTAAACTAACTTCCTATGTCCCTGCCTGAAATGCTATAACAAACTGTAGCATGTTTTCTTTCTTAGCTCTGCATATACAGCCAGGGGCAGGTTACAGGGTCATTTTTTTCCAGAACTGGTTGAAGACAGAAGTATGGAGTCAGCAATAGTCTTTGGTAATAATCATTTCTACAAATGCTTTGAAAACTGTAGAGAGCACCTGGGCTACAGTTTTTGGAAAGATTTATTTATTTTAGAAGTGGGGAAGTAGAGAGGGAGAGAGAATCCCAAGCAGACTCCTTGCCAAGCACGGAACCTAACCCTATGACCCTGAGAACATGACCTGAGCCAAAATCAAGAACCCAAAGCTTAACTGACTGAGCCATCCAGGTGCCCCAGACCTTGGCTACCTCTTTTCATTGATTCTACCCAGTGTAGCTCATGCTGTAGTCTCAGGAACCAGTTCTGATGACTCCTCCCATCTTTCTCACACCCACAGAAAATGAAAATTCAGTGATGACTTTAAGAACAGTGCTGGGCAGCCTGGGTAGCTCAGTGGTTTAGTGCCACCTTCGGCCCAGGGCATGATCCTGGAGACCCAGAATCGAGTCCCACATCGGGCTCCCTGCGTGGAGCCTGCTTCTCCCTCTGCTTGTGTCTCTGCCTGTCTGTTTCTCATGAATAAACAAATAAAATCTTTGGAAAAAAAATAGAACAGTGCTTTGTCAAGTCCACTGATCCATGAGGCAAATAGGACCTGGATTCCTTAGAATTATATTCTTATCAGGTAAGCGATTAGTTAAACCCACTCTACTGCTAACACTTGCCTTCTTATGAGTAATTCCTCTCCCACCACTTATTCCAATAACCCTACATACTCAGAAACACATACACAGAGACAGGTAGGGATTGGGTCCTACCTCTTGCTCCTTCTTAACAACAATGGCCAAATGTACCTTTTTGCAAAGTCTAACTTCTGTTTTCTACAATGGTGGTTCTCAAACTCTAGCATGAATTAAAATCACCTGGAGAACTTGTTACACCACAGACTGCTGGGTCTTACCCTCTTGTTTCTGATTCAGTAGGTCTGGGTTGACGCCCATGAATTTAAAATTTTTACCAGCTCCCAGGTGATGCTCAAATGACCTTATCTGGAAATTTCAAGTTAAGGTGAAGTAATACTGAGTTAGAGTGGGCCTTGAATCTAATGACTGCTGTCCTGATAAGGAAGACAGATGTAAAAATCAGAGACATACTCATGAAGAATAAGACCATGTGATGATGAAGGCAAAGATTAGAGTGATGTAGCAACACACCAAGGAACCCTGAAGATTGCCACAACCACTATAAACCAAGAAGAAGAGAGGATTCTTGTGTAGAGATGTCAGAGGAAGTATGGCTTTGCCAATAGTTTGATTTCAGACATCTAGCCTCCAGGATATAAAAGGATAAATTTCTGTTGTTTTAAGCCACCCAGCTGGTGGCACTTTGTTATGGCAACCATAGGAGACTAATAATACATAGCCATGGTGGGAGTTGAATAATTAACCCAATTTTTCATCCTTCCGCACACATTCTTGCCATGGCTTCTCCATGGGGATAGTATATTTCCCCATGGCTTGACTATTAGATTGGCCATGTGACTTCCACTGATAAATGACAAAGGGTAAGAAGTGAACACATCCCAGCTCAGAGCCAGGCTTTAAAAGTCTTGTGTGCTGGGCACCTGGGTGGCTCATTGGGTTAAGCAGCTGATTCTTTTTTTTTTTTTTTTAAGATTTTATTTATTTATTCATGACAGACACACAGAGAGAGGCAGAGACATAGGCAAAGGGAGAAGCAAGCAGGTAGAAGCCTGATGTGGGACTCCATCCCAAGGACCCTGGAACACGACCTGAACCAAAGGCAGATGCTCAACCACTGAGTGACCCAGGTGCTCTGCAGCTCATTCTTGATTTTTGGCTCAGGTCATGATCTCAGGGCATTGAGATCAAGCCCTGTATTGGGCTCCCCATTCAGCGGGGAGTCTGCTTGAGATTCTCTTTCTCTGCCCCTCCCAAGCAAGCGCTGTCTCTCTAAAATAAATCTTAAAAAAAAAAAAAAAAGGCTTGCATGCTTCCTTTTGCCCACTTATTCTTTTGCCATTACTATGAGAATGGCTGTCCCTTGAGTAGCCACTGCCCCTGACCCTAAGGTAGAGCTACCCCAACCTATCCATGAACCTGAAGCAAGGATAGCTGCCCCAGCCTTTTCCACTTAAAGCCACCAAGTCTAAAGCAATAGAAACCTTCTCATTCCACTCCCCATCACTTCCCTAAAAAAAAAAAAACAAAAACAAAAAAAAAAAAACAAAAAAAAAAAAAACAAAAAAAAAAGCCTTGGCCCAGACCTGGATTCTAGACATTGTCCTGCCATGGTGTTACCTGGGCATGATTTTCTCTGCCCTAATTGTGAAATGAGAAGGCTCAGATTCCCTTGTCTCTAAGTTGCTTTTGAATTGATTCCAGGTGTAGAAATATCTACTTCTGCTGGTATGGAACACTAAAACAAAAACAAAATATTAACTTGAAGTGTCATTGGGCAGAATGTAGATCTAATCATGACTGGGTAGTTTATTTACGTACTCCTTCAATTAGTCATCATTTATAGACACATTATGTATATATTATGTAGTTATTACAAGGCAAAGAAATAGTACTAGTGGCCTAAACATCGAAGGCAAGCAAAACCAGTCTACCCCTGTCCTCATGGAGCCAGTGGAATCATTCACATTACTTAAGTGAAACCCAGGTCTGAATCCTCCAGCAGGGTAGCAGAGGGAGTGGAGAGGAAGCCCACATTCAGGGGGTAAGTTGCAAGGCCATGACAAGACTCAGTAACAGAGGGGAATGCCAAATATCTCTTCTCACCCAGGCATTTTGGTCTCTAACCCTTTAGTAAGATTGCTCAATGGAAGCTTCAGATTAAAATCTCTTGAAGTACTTGAAAAACTTGAAAAAATAAAATTCTAGGGGTGGGAGTCCTCCTACCTCCAGAAATTCTGATTTACTTTGTTGGCATTAAAATCATTATTTTTTAACTGACCCCATCCACAAAAAAATAGGTCCAGAATTGCTGTTTGTTGTATACAGGATGTATCCCGTTAGTTTCTATTGCTGCATCACACACTAAACAAATTAACAAATAGAAAAGAATCAAATTTAGTAGCTTAAAACAATACTGATTTACTAGCTTACAGTTGTGTAGCTCAGAGGGCTCACTTGTATTCTCTGTTCAGGTTTTCAAAGACCTCAATCAGGTGTCAGGTGGGCTGAATGCTTATCTGAAGTCTCTGGGGAAGAATCCATTTCCAGCCTCATTCAAGTTGTTAGTAGAATCCTGTCCCTTATAGCTATAGGACTGAGGCCCCCTTCCGCTTGCTGGCTGTCTGCCAGGGGCCACCTGTATCCCTACTTACATGCCTGTCTCTTCAAAGAAGTAACATATGTGTTGAGTCCTCTTCATGCCTGGACTCTCTGAGTTCTCCTTCTGCTCTCCCCTTTGGCTACCAGTAGTAGAAAATTCTTTCTTGACAGATTATATTAGGTCCACCTGGATAGTCTTCCATTTTTATGGTCAGCTGTGCCTTTTAACATAATTCAATCACAGGAGGAATGACTCATTTGTAATGAGTTTAGGGGTCCTAGGTTCAGGGGATTCTAGTATAGAATCTTGAGGGTCATTTCTAGAAGTTCAGCCTACCATATATTACCTTGGTAATATATTACTATTGTTCGAATGAATGACAGATCAATTGTTGCTTTACTGTAGCAAGGAGAAGGCATAGATAATCAAAGAGTGGCTGGTAAATAGGTCATTTCATCTTCACTGCACATGAGAATCACCTGTGGGTTTTTAAAACTTAAGTGTCCCTATTCAAATGCTCAGAAATCCAGATTCTGTGAGATTAATGCGAGGCTTAAGATTGTGTGTTTGTAAAAGGCTGTGCACAGACAAGCTTGGGAGCCATTGATGCTGCCTGTCCCATGGCTTTCTTCTACAAACGTTCTAAGGAAAGACTTAATGAGAGGGGAGAGAAAGCACTTGGATTTCAGTTCCTTCCACATTTTGAAATGCTTGGTTACAAATTAGGTTGGAAAATTATTTTACCCGTGGCAAATACCCATTGTGTCTCACTGAACAGGACTCTGGCTACCGTACCAAGGATGGAAGCCTTGGGTTTGATTTGCACACAGCTCTATGGACACAGTTAAAGTATCACCAATGGCATTTAAGAGTGACATACAAGTATTTTTAAAATAGACAGCCATATTACTCAATAGTAGGACAAGGCACACATTCTTAGTGACCAGAAAAACAGGTGTGCAGGTACACAGAAAATTAAAAAAAAAAAAAAAAACACCAAGACAAAGGAAATCTAAAGAGTCATCTTTATGGGAAGAATCAAATATTTGTGCTTTCTTAGAATTATTTTCCAGAGTAGTTTTTAGAAATTATATATATAATTATAATATATAATTATATATATATGATGCCACTTCCACTCCCCCTATGCAAGGGGGTAAAAGAGCTGGGCGCTGAGTGGAAGTGGCATCATTCGAATTTCCAAGCTCCTCAAGGCCTTTAAAAAACTTACTATAGTCCCGAGTCATTATTTTCCCAAAACCATTCACTTACCGCTACCAGTCATAACTGCATCTGCGTTTCCACATGCAAGAAAACAAAAGGTTTGGGAACTTCATTTTTATCAGTATTTGCCAGCTCTGGAACTCTATTGCCCTCCACGTGATTCTTTCTCCTGTCTGCTTACAGCACCAACACCGGGGGTGAGGACACAGGGTCAGAAGTCGAAAGAACGCTAATTCTTGGGTGCTGTGGTTAACTGTCGGGCCCCATCACAGACCGCCAATGGGCTTCCAGGCCACAGAAGCTGAAAGTCTCCCAGCTGGGAAGCAAGGCAGCCTAACATCCTCTAACATCCTCAGGTGGGGATCCTGGTTCCTGGATTTGAGGAACCCAAAAGCCTTGAGGAGGACGCCTGTTTGGAGTTTTTAAGCCCCCCCCCCCCCCCGACCCGTGTTAAATTTATCTCCACCTCTAGCACCTGGAGGCTCGGACAAAGCTCTACCACCTGGCGGGACCCTCCAGAACCCCGCGGAGCCCGGGGCGCACAGCAACAACTTTCAGCCGCACCCCGTGCAGCGGGCTCTGCTCTCCTCGCTAACCCGTGGAACAAGCCCACGAGATCCCAGCACAGACCTCGCCGCCTCCATCCCTCCGCACGACCCCCGCCAGGTGCTCACCCGCTTCCAAATGTCAGCGGAGAACTCAATCTCGGGTCTCTAGTCAGCGCCGAACGAAGCCCAGCGCAGGGCATCTTGGGAAATGTAGTCCCTTCCTCGTCTGGGGAGGGGGGAAGGTCGCTGGTTCTGCCCACGGGACAACTCCGGGAAGGGTCGTCCCGCCTGGGCCGCCTGCAGCGGGGGCTGCGGCCCGAGAGTGCGGACGGGGCCGTCCCCTGCCGAGGATCCGGGGCGGCCCCCCGGGTTAGAGGCACGTGGTGGAACTACATTTCCCAGGCCGCCCTGCGCGAAGCCGGAGCCGGCAGCCTCGCTCTGCGTGACCGCGGCAGGTTGGTCCTAGAGCAGATGAGCGCAGAATATTTAGGCGAAAGCGCGAGGAGGGGGGAGCGCGGGGCAGGAGGAGTATCTCGGCCGGGAAAATTATGCATGCGTTAGGGAAGCTCTGAGAGAATGGCTGTGGAAGGTAAGGGACGCTTGGGCATTTTAAGCTCCCTCTCCCAACCCGCGCACCCCAATACACACGTCCCTGATGAATCTTGGGGAACGTGGGGAGGAGAGAGGAGAGGGGGTGGTGGCGAGCGGGCCCTTTCCTCCTACACCTCTTGGCACTCACCTGAGCCACGGAAGGCCAGTAGGCGCTTCCTTCAGTTGCTTTGGAAAGACACGTAGGTGCGCAGGACTTTGGGGTTGGAGGCGAAGAGTACCCCCAAGGCGGCACGGTGCGCTGGGAGCGGGCGGGGAGCCGGGGAGACCGGCAGGAGGTCGAAGCCCCGAGCCTCCCCTGTCGCCGCCCCTCGCACCGCGGTCGGCGGGGTGGCCTCCGGACGGGGGATTCTGGTTTTGCACCCCCGACACGTGGGAGGGGACCCCGGCCAGGTGCGTCATCGGGAAGCACGGTCCTCGACCGGGGCCAGGGCCCCCCATCCTGCACACCCCGGGCAGCGGCGGCAGCGGATGTACTCAGGGGCGTTGGAGGTGTTCCCACACCTGCCTCTGTTAATACGACCATCCCGAGGTTAGCAAACTTTGCAGAAAAGAAATGGAAATCAGCCAGGAATAAAAAAAAGAACAACCAGCCTCTTCCGTTTGGGTGAATCCTTTCTCTGAAGACCACCTTCCTCTCTTTCCTAGTTTAATTTTGGCCTTTGGCTTTGCGGTTTTGGCTCTACAATAACTGTCTCCTTCGAATCTCCCGGTTGAAAGCAGGGGCAGGAGGTTGGTGAGGGATCCCCAGTTTTCATTTTAGATTCTCTTCCCTTGGGACACAGACTTTTTTTTTTTTTTTTTTTTTTTTTTTTTTTTTTTTGTGGAGGGCAGTTCATGGGGAAGAATATGTGGACCAGATGTGTTTGCGATGTCACATTAGAGGTCAAATTGTGCCTGAATGATAAAATAATTGTGTGACTGAAGGAGAGCCTACAGTTACCCGCAGAGTTAGGTCTCCTGAGTGTGGCTCAGGTAAGGGGCACTGGGATAGGAAGGAGAGGGCATGCCGACCAGCTGCATCTGGCTCCTTGCCAAGGGGAAATGAGCCTGTTCCTTGTAGTCTAGAGGGAATCACAGGGCTTGCTTCCGTCTTCCTCCCTGCCCAAGAAGAGAGCAATCGAACTACCCTTACTCCTGCTCTCATTATAATTACTTAACCACCTGAAGTAGCAACAACCTAGTTCTTCTGCTCAGTACCTTACCTCAAAAAACTATAGTCGTTGGACTGAGGTTCTGAGCTTATTTATATTTATTATATTCACATCCGTGGTTTCTATATTACATATCCTAACATACATGGCTCTGAAAAAAAAAATAGCCAAAGAGGTTTGTAAGTTTTCTCAACAGTGCAAATGTACTAATAAGGTGAGAATCTGGCTTTCTGCATTGTTACAGTTGATGGTAAGTGAAATTAGACTTCAGATGAGTGAGAAAAGATAAAAAAGCTAAAGCTCATCTTGAGCTTTGGGCCAAGGTTAGGTTGACCTGCTGACACCCCTTCTGCCTCACCCTTCACGTGACCTTGACTATCCTCTTTTCACTTTTTTGTGTTCCCAAGTGAGGGACACTCCCACTGGTTGCCAGCCCTCCGTGCATTTGAAAACAATTTCCTGTTCAGTGTAAGAAGTATAAAATTAGTCATATTTCTTGTCTGATGGGTTATTATACCAGCAACGGCAGACCTTGCAAAAACAAGAGCTTCAAAATGAAGTACACATGGACTGCAGAGGCTTATTTTATTTTCTAGAGATTTATTGGTTCAAGTGCTTGTCTCGTAGGCAGGAGATCCTGAGTTTGAATCACAATGAGGTCTCAACTTGAGGAATAAAGCAAGTCCTTTATACTTTGACTGCAAAGAGGATTCCTAGTTCTGTTTTTGCAAAGACAGTTTGCTCAGCTTAGACTGGGCCCTTCTTGGCTACTCCCACCTGATCTTTCAAACAGCTCAGGAAAAACTTCACCACTTCTGGGAACCTGTCTCAACCCTCTTACCCTCTGCCTTCCCAGCTTTCTGCCCTAGTCTGTGGGCGGTGCCTTCTGCACTATGCTTCCCTAGTACCTGTGCTTACACCTATTTTAACATTTCCATACTTAATTTCTCGATAGACTGACTATAAGACTGTAACCCTTTCAAGGCTGGGATCTTGTATGCTTTGCTGTCCCAGCCAATATTGCAGTACCTGACCCATAGTAGGTAGATACTCAGTGAATGATTATGGAATGTATGGGAAATAAATTCATGACCACTTTTGTAACTGACTCCATAAGTGTGCGTAGGGCTTTCTTAGGAGCCTAAATGCAACAAGACTTCTGAGAGATTTGAAGGTAGGGGAGATTTTTTTTTTTTTTTTAAGACTTTATTTATTCGTTCATGACAGACACAGAGGCAGAGACACAGGGAGAAGCAGGCTCCCTGCAGCGAGCCTGATGCAGGGCTCCATCCCAGAACCTGGGATCACTACCTGAGCCAAAGGCAGACCCTCAATCACTGAGCCAACCAGGCACCCTGAAGATAGGGGAGAGTTTTAAAGGGAGCGCTCCTCTTTAGTCTTTTGTCCTGATACTTGAAGAGTCCTTTAGAAAAGTGGTTCTTATTGGAGGGTAACAGTCCTAGTGCATTACTGGGATATATTGGGGCTACTATTGGTATTTTTTGTCCATGGGTCCCTCAGCTGTGTGTCCCTCAGCGCATGGCCATCCCATACAAAGTTCACAACCCAAAACCAAGTAACAGCTTGTGTCCCTAAGTTCATTGAGAAACACTGATTAGAGAAGGAATTTTTGCCGGAGGACCTGGATAGGAAATAGGTACTTAACATCTGAACTTTAGTTTCTGTATCTGGGAAAAAGTCACACTACTGTTTACTTCCCAGGAGAGTTGGGACGATTTAATAAAGGAGAGAGCTTACGGGAGGGTGCTTAGAACATAGTTCCTCAGTAAATGTTTTTGTGTTCCCATCCTTCTTAAAAAAAAAACAAAAAACAAAAAAACAAAAAAACCTTTTTGGCATGTTTCATATCTTGCATTTTCACTTACTCATACAAGCCTAATTAGTAGCAAATTAGAAGGTTTTTTTTATCATGTGTAACCTGTTTAAGCTTGACCTTGTGTTAAGTGTATAGTGTTAAAAGTATTAAAGGTGTTAAGAACAAATTGGGAGGGAGCTCTTTCATTTTGCTGAACCTGTAGCCTTGAGTTTAAAATGACAAAGAGGTGCCCTTTGTTTTTGGCTACCATGGGTTCTGTTTTCTTTGAATTTAATTACAGTATCTTGTTTCTATTCCTTAGCCTGGTGGAGACCCATGCCTCGTGTTTATGGTCAGCTGGGCAGCTTAGAGTTGTGCTTTCCAGCCATAGAGCACATGGTCTGCATTCAGGTTGGGATTATGTTTACATCCATTGTCTTTCTTCAAAAAAAAAATAATAGTATTTTAGAAAGTTACCCCGAATAGCTGGAAAAATTAGGGCCACCAGAGAGGAGGTAGCATGCAGAAACCACAAAGTAATCCATTCCCCATGGATGGACTGTGTAGATGATTGTGTCCATGAGGTGATGTTTAACAGACATGGATTGCATTATTATACAGGGAAAGGAAAAAAGTAGAGTCCTCAGGGACAGTGTTGTATTCACCTTTGTATTCCAAGATTGGTGGTTGGCACTTAAAGGACTGGGACAGTTTCATTGTTACAGTTTCACTGTCACTGAAACTGTAACAGTTTCACAAACGGGGTAAAAATGCCCCGAAACAAGAGAACAGTATTCCTACTCCTTATTCCCATTTTCTTTCCTCCTTGCTTTAACCTCAGTGCTACATAAAGAAAGTGGAGAGGATAAACTTCACGTGTAGTGTTTCTATTTCAGATCTAATGGACTAGTCTCTCTTATGTGGCAGAAAAATGATTTCCAATATTCAGCACTACCCCTCCCCAAAGAATTCAAATGGAAGGTGGTATGCTCTAAATGACATCTGCGTTAAGGAATCTGAGTTTTCCGTCCTAAACGAAGAAATTGACTCTCAAATGGCCTCCAAGTCATTCAACACTCAGGTTTTATGGTTTTCCTCCTATAAAAGAGCAAAAAAACTGCCCATCAGGAAGATATTGTAATAATAGCAGCTGGGGGAAAGGGCAAATGAGCTAGTCAAACATGTATAGCAGAAGCAGTCATAAATGAAGGCTCTCTATTCCACTTGAATTCAGAACTGAATCACAGGGACTCATGGAAGACTAAAGTGCCCTCTTTATAACAAGACTCCATGGGTTTTGGGTTTTGGTTTTGGTTTTGAGTTGGATGATAAAGCAGACTCGCTAATACTGCATCCAAGCAGAGAACATACCCCTCCTAGGAGTGCCTCCCCCTGTATCAGCCTGGGGAGCCATGGAGTATAGGTTCCTGCAGCAGCAAGTGGGACTCAAGGGGAGGATAGAGGCCCAAGCCACGTGTCCTTTGTTCCCTTTTATAGACTTGCATCTTAGTAGTTATTTCCTCTTTTGGAAAGAACCCAGGAGAGAGTAAAGAGAGACTGGAAGTGTCCTCATGGATTTCCCCTTATATGAGCCAGAAGGAAGGAGGGAGATAGCTCCTGGTGCTCACCCACCGACATGTTTCTAACTGCATTTCCTTCTTGAGACCCTCCTTTGTAATCCCATCTTCTACTTGGTGCTGCTGTGTGTGGGTAGGCACTGTGTCTTAGGCCATGCCCATGGTAGACCCTTCATGAAGCTTGTTGAATGAATGACAGGAGGACAATTAACAGGTAGATTATGGATGCTTCTGATTCCCACCTGTGTTCACATACAGAGTAGGAGCCATAGAAGCAATGGAAGTTTAGACCGGTTTCCCTAACCATTTCTAATCTGCATCATGATGTTGTTATTCAACTAACTCCTGCCTGATTCTCTTCCACTTATCACCAAGGGGTCTTTTTTTTTTTTTTTAACCTAAATTTAATTTTTTTCTCTAGCGCATAAGATCTAACTTTCCTGTACCAGCAGCTTCTATGAATCCCTTTAAGATCTGAGTGTGGTGAATAGAAGCCCATCATCAAAAATTCCTGTCCAGTGGAAGAAGCAGGTTCATACCCTGCCTCCATGCTTGCTGGGACAGTGGTTCCTGCCACTTCTTGAGGACCTCTCAACCAGTTCAGACACGGCTTCAGTTTAATCCTACTCTTAAAAAAAAAAAAAAATATTTATTCATGAGAGAGATAGAGAGAGGCAGAGGGAAGAGAAACAGGCTCCTCGCAGGGGATCACACCCTGAGCTGAAGGCAGACTCTCATCCGCTGAGCCCCCCAGGCATCTCTCAATTTAATCCTACTCTTGCATTGCCTGGCCCAGCCCTTTCTTTCTTAGTGTAGTCTTAAGCCAGAAGAAACCAGGGCAGGTGCTCATTAGGGGAGATTGCATAGAACTTTGCTGCCGTAACTGTTCTGCTCTGCTGAGTCACAGTGGATGCTGTGGTGACCTGCTACAGGAGGGGTATCCCGGGATCTGAAGCTGGTGCTTGAACTCCAGGAGTGTCATATGTTGTGCATTTAATTAGGAGACGGGTAGGGAATTGAAAACTCTTTTCACCGACATTCATAAAGGTTTTGCATCTTCTGTTCATAGCCAAAAGAACACAGCCGGTGTGCCAGGGAAGTCTCCTAGATTTGGGGAGGGGAGGAGTCTAATAAAGAAGGGAGCTTAGCCCATTCTGTATCTCCTCATCATTACTTTGCTGAAGAACACCAAGATGCAGATAGGTGGAATGATCTAAGTGCTAAGTACAAGCAGCAAAACGTAGGAGGTATGAGAACAAATGGAGCATTTAGTTCTGAGCTGGATGGGATAGCCTAACCAAGGGGGTAGTGTTCAAGTGAGTTTTGGACCAGGATATTGATGGGGGCGGGGGGAGGGATGGGAGAAAGAGCATAAAACAGTGGTGTCGGTAGAGTATTTCTACCAAATGGATTCCCCCCCCCCCCCCAAAGTCCTGGTGTTGTGGTTGTTCAGCCCTTTTAGGGCAGGAAAGTGAATGAGAATGCTACTAAGCCATGTCTGGTACAGTCCTCTTCCTGTGGGCTCTATTATCTGCTTGGCCAAACCTCCAGCACTCCCCACAGTCCAGTTGGATCTTGCATATGGTCCTTTTGAAACCACAGGAGCAAGCAAGGAAAGCTGCTCTCTTGTAAATCAAGCTGATTTCTCCCCAATTTTCTGAAGTGGAATGTAGCAGCGCTACCAGCTCTGAGCTGGCTCATGAGAGCAAACTTGGCTATATTTAGTCTGGTTTTTCTAAAGTGTGGGTGCAAGAAGCTGCTTGCACAGCTTGCCTCCCCGAGTGAAGAGCACAAAGGGGTGGCAGCTGTTGGGTGACAGGGGCGGCCACCTCACCAACTTCAGACTTTTTCCAAGGGCACTGAGGTTGGGAGGAGCCAGCTGCCAAATTCAGTTCTTTGCTCCTCAGCTGCCCTTGGTGCTGTGTTTGGTGCTACTCTTTAGGAAATCGCAAGTCTTCAGTGATTTGACATTTGCTTATAGATGATCCTAGAGTATGAAGCCTCGGCTATAGCTAATCTGGAGAGCGGGGACCGGAATGAGGTCAGTCCTGCTTGTGTCTCACCGTGGGGGCTCTAGCTGTATTTAAATGTATGAGCTCTGCAGCTAGACTGGGTGTGAACCCCAGCTCTGCCGAGGACCTGCTATGTGGGCCTGGGTAATTCACTGAATAGCTCTGAGACTTCTTTACTAATTTAGCAAATGAGAATATTAATAGGAATGACCTCATAGGCATATTGAGAGCATTAGATTAGTATCAGTAAAGTTCTTTAAGACCCATTCTGGTAGTTGCTCAATAAATACTCAGTAAATGTTAGACAACGTGATGGCAATGATGTCTCCTTCCTGCCGCACTTAAGAAAGCATCTAAGCTATTTTTATGGCTTTGTGATACACTGTCTGGTATAATAGGTACTCAGGGAAGGAATCTAGGTTCTCAGCATTGGCATAAGACCAACCAAATGTACTTGATAAAATGAGGCATCTTCACTTTTAATGTATTAGTTGAATATCTGATTCCCTATCATAATTAGGCAACAGAGGGAAGTAAAAGCTATAACAAGACTATATTCACTAAAGGGTCATCACTTATATGATTCCCCCCCCCACCCCAAAACCTACTTGCCACTTAACACCTGCTGTTTTGTTGGTGTAGCTCTCTAATGGTCTCAGGATCCTCCAGCCATACAATATGTAAATTGATTGCAAAGCAAAATTTCAGATCTTGTGAAAGAAGAAAAATGTCAAGCACTCTGAAATTGACATTGGGTCACAGCTGTATGATTCCATTAGTTTTCCAGAGCAGATATGCCTGAGTTACACCAGATGCATTACAGAAGACCATAATCAACCTAATGGTGACTTGATAGGCACCAAAGAAGAATATTAGGATCATTTAAGGATCAAGAAGTCTTTGGCAAAAATTGATGCCCTAATATATGTATTTTTTTTAGGGAGGGGAAGGTCTATATAAATAGGCCATAAAGAGTCAAAGGTGAAATGAAAAATGTTTTGTCCTTATATAAATCTTTTAGAAGGTACACAACAAAAAATTGGATTCTTTTTGTCTAATAATTAACACATTTACAATCATAATCTAAATTTGCTTAAATTTCTCCGTATCTCCTGAGATGAAATATCTAAACTATTCATGATTTTGAAACTTGAGTCCCTATTTCAAATATTCTTTGTTCTATATTAGCAGGTTAAGAAATTTAAAATGAGTTATATAAGTATCACTTACATACCATAAAATGCACCTTTTGTAGTTCTTTAAGTTTTGACAAATATAATGTATTCAGTCTTATAACTACTACAGTCAAATTTAATTCCTACACCCCAAAATGTTTCCTTGTGCCTCTTTGTGGTTACCCTTCACCCACAGCTCCTGACAAATACTGCTGAGTCTTGCCTTTTCAGAATGGCATGTAAGTGATATACTATGTTGTCTTCTAGAATGGCTTCTTTCATTTATCTTAATGCACTTGAGCTTCACCCATGTTATTGTATGTATCCACTCAGTCCTTTTGTTACTGAGTACTGATTCCCTGAATGGACATACCACAGTCTATCTATTCACCAAATGAGGTACAATTGGGTTGTTTCCAGTTTTTGGTAAATGTGAATAACTACTATAAATAGTTTTTGTGTGAACATAAGTTTCTCTTGTATAAATAGGTAGGCATGAGGTTTTTGAGTCCTGTAGTAGATGTGTGTTAACTTTATAAGGAACTGCCAAACATTTTTAGAGTTACTGTGCCTCACGTGTGATACTGTGCCAGATTTTCCTCAGTTTGGATTTTCTCTGCATTGACAAATCATTGGTATTGACAATCTTACAGAAATAAGGGGATTACATTACAGGGTAGAGTTTAGGCAGATGGGATTAGGAGGAGTAGATTTTCAGAGGTGGGCTCTTTGTGCTACATTAGACAAGAGTGTAGCATGGCCATGGCAACTATACACCCTTGATTTAGATGTTAGTCCAGCTCTCAAACATGGATCTAGCCTAGAAATGCCACTGTTTTTGCATCCAAAAGAAAGCTGTTAAATTCTTGTGTTACTTACTCTAAAAGGCCCTTTTATCAAGCTCTAGATACTGAATCATTGTTGTCACATAAGGAAAGAAGCCCCAAATGAGGAAAGGCTTACCTGGGAGAATGATAGGCAAGAGCAGGAGGACAGGAAAGGGAAGACCATGTTTGAATCCACAGAAGAGTTGCTTACCCTGAGTGGGGAACAAACTTACTTGTCCCTGAAAGGAGTGGGCCTTATTTGCCAAGGGGAGTCATGAGTTCCGTTTTTGTGAAGCCTAAGAAAAGCTTAGTTGACTGTATCTAGTGTGATTTAAATTTTGAGGATGGCAGGGACCAGGGGCTTGTTTTGCACCTGTGTGCCATTCTGATCTAGAGTCGAGTCTTTCATCAGCTGTTCCTTTATATAGTGCGAGCAGTGCTTGTTTCACTTGCAAAGACCACTTTTTACCTGGCCTCAAACTTGATATAAGACCTGATGGCAGAATTGTTTCCAAGCACAAACAGTCTTAGAGGTATAATTTGGATAGTAATAAACTAGGATTTCCAGGATTTTTCCACTGGTCCATGTAACTGTGACATAGACCACTTGAATCTGGGATTGCTACAAAAATCCTGAATGCCTGTGCATTACATGGAGGTGAAAATGTTATTAACCAGACTTCAGTAGATGTACCTTGCCCTTGATTTTTGTCTTGGGTTTGCAATTGCCACCTTGGTGACCAGTGATTTACAGGTGTAGGAGAGAGCAACCAGTCACCAAGCAGTGGAGGTGGAGCATCCCATCTCTCAACCTTGGTTGAGTCAGTAGATGTGTGTCAGGGCCTTGTGATGTCCGAGCTCTTGCTTTCTTTTTTCTATTTTCTGATAAAACTTATCTTTTTTTTATGTTGGGGGTCCTTAATAAATACTTCTGTGTGGATAAACTGGGATTGACAGTTTGTATTGCAGTCATTGAGGAAGTTTGTGTGGGTATAGCATTTCTGTAGCTTAGAATTAAAATATTTTTCATTTTATATTCACAAATATTAAGTACTTCTTAATAGTTGAGTTTAATAGTCCTAATATGGCTGGGTATGCTGGGGAAAAGAGGTATGTTGGATCCTGACCTCTTTTTAGGTCTTTTCTTAATGATGAAATTCTCTCCTGGGACACTTAATAACACCCACATTCCTAATTCCCTACCTTGGATGTGTTGTTGTTGTTGTTGTTTTGGTAAATCAGAAGTGGGGCCTGGGTCCTGAGTCATTCTTACTAAATACGTTTGAGAGACCCTGATATAGGGGCAGGGTTCTTGCTCCTCTTAGGATATTAGATTGTTAACCCCTTTACCACTGTATATACAATTTGTGTACGGACATTACAGGCATTTTTCGCTGGGAAAAAGACTGGGGCTTTCATTCTGTTTTCACAGAGGTGAGGGATGAGTAATATGAGCCCTATGAGAACATGCATTTGACTTTTTCTTGTACAACTTCAGTGCCTACAGCTGTGTCTGACACATTGCAGGCATACAATTATTGAGGAAACAAGATAACTAATGTTTTGTGTCTACTCTGAGCCAGGTTCCTGGTGTCCATTCTAAACCTTAGTTTTCAAAATGCAGTGGGTTGGGTGGTTTTCCCATCTGGTAATTGAGGGAATTTAGGTCCAGAGAAGATAGGCTATTTCCCTCAGGCCACACAGCTAACTTGTGATGGAACCAGGCTTCGTTGCCAAACGTGCCATATTCCGGAGTCCTTTCTTGCTGTACTGTGTCGCTTTCTGGTTTTGTTCTAGTTCAGTTGTTTGGTTCTAGTTTACTAGCTCTGTCAGGGAAATGTTAGTAATTTAAGAAAAACAACATTATAGTAAAACAAATCATTGCTTATTTGGGCTCTGAAGTAGGAAAAACTCAGGTATTTGAGTTGAATCAGTAATGTGTTTATCTGATACAGCTCTGTACAGTTTTACTACTTTCCTTGTAAGGAGCCCCAGGTCTTCAGGTTTTTGTTTGTTTTCCCATGCTGCCTTCCAGGTTCACAATTAGTGTAAATTTCTACTTGATTTGGACAGGAAGGATTCACTGTGCACTCGTGATAGGCTCAGCACTCTGAATGGTGCAGGGCAATATAAAAGAATCTAAGGCTGTAAACCTTCCCATCGTGAGACTTACAATCATGTCAGAGATTCAAGATCTGTATTGCGAACGTATCCCAGTAGAAAAGGTGCAGGCATGGACAGGGCATGTGGGTAGGGCAGGCTGTGTGTGGGGGCTGTGCTCTCTTAATCAGGGAAGCTACCACACCCGCAGCAATGGCCCACCCACTTTCCTGGGCTCCCCAGGAGAAGTCAGCATAGTTTTAAAGAAAAGCGTGAATGAACTGCTACAGAAAGCTTGGTCATAACCTGGAGAAATTGTAAACACAAGCTGAAGTAATAAGAGAAAAGGAAGAGATGTGAGAAATCTTTCATAGGGGGAGAGGATGGTAAGATTTGGGATTGCTTCCTTATAGGGTGTGGCAGACATAATTGCTCCCAACTCTCCACTGCCAAAAAAATAAAGTCCAAACTCCTTCCAGAGTCCTTCCCAGGCTATGGCCTTCCTGCTCCAGAATGATTTCCCTCCCTCTTCGTTTAGGATCTGCCCTGATAGTCTGTGGAGCCCAGAGATCAGCTGTCTGCTGGCTCTCTGTGTACCTTGGGATCTCACTCCCCACAGCATTGCTTAGGCTCTTCTCCCCCTCCCCCCCAGTGCCTGTCTCCCACGGGTTCACTTGGTGTCCTCCCATCCTTCTGTGCACATGTCTACAGCAAGAGGATAGGTGGGTGTGAGATGGAGATCTTCCCATATGAGAACTGTGTGTCTACCAGGCAATTACAGTGCTGAAGGGGTAGGATGAGGAAGCTGAGGGAGATGGGAAGAAGCAACAAGTGGTAGCAGGAAACATGTCAGGATGGAGTGTGCCGGCGTCACTGATGGTCAACACCTGCCAGCGAGGTGTGTGCTGGAAGTGTCCACGGGGTTTGGCAAGTAGTAAAATATATTCTAATGAAATGGGGAAGCAAATACATATTATAATTTAAGGTTTAAATGGGTGATGAGGACACCACTCTTGATGCAAAAAGTATTGAAGAATGAGGGAGAAGTAGTTATAGCAAGAGAGTGATTGAAATTAAAGGAGCTTTAAACATGGTGAGAAGACCTAAGGAGAGAGGTGGAGGCCCTTACCTAGCTGGGAAGCAAGTTCAAAAGAAGCTTTTCTCTTTTTCTTTCTTTTTTTTTTTTTAAGCTAGAAATATTTGAGTTTGTAGATGATGTGTGTGAAATGACCAGTGGGGAGAGAGTTTGAAGATACAAAGAAGGGAATATTGGTAGAGCAAGGACCATCAAGAGTTTAGATGGATTACCTCTTGGAGAAATTTTTTTTTTTTTTCTGGAAGGGGTGGATGGTGCCTGGTGCAAATGAGTGTCATAACTAAAATACTAAAGTACTAAACTATCAAGATACACTAATACCTATACTATGTGATAGGCATGGTCTTAACTGTTTCTCCTATAATAAGTCATTCACCTTCACATCAGTCCTATATGGTAAGTAGTAGTATCATCTCTGTTTGTAAATAATGAAAGGGGCACAGAGAGGTTAAGTAACTTGCCCGTAGTCACTCAGCTGGAAAGTGGTAGAGCCGGAATTTGTTAAAAACAGAAGATGTCTGTCCATTTTCCTAGTTAAGAAACGTTCAGGAATACTGAACTAAGATAAGATACTAATTAAGATACTACCATCCTTTGAATCCTCTTTAAAAATGAGGCTACTGAAGGATGACCTTTAAGAACATACAGGTCATTGCTGTTTTTCTTGTGAATTAGTTTATTTTGTAATAACTCCAGGTCAGATATGTATGGAATAGGACTTTGAACTCACAAATGTTGGAGGAAGGTATCATTTTCAGTAGTCCTTTTCCAGAGAGGTTAGTCCTTGGTGAGTGCTTGCCTGTGGAACCAGGTGTTGGGTGCACAGTCCAGCCAGTAGGTGCCCCAAGGGCACTCTGATCCTACAACTTGGGTTTGGGCTTTCAGGTAAACAGTAAGGTTAACGCCCCAAAGGAAAAGTTTTCACTTTTGGGTACAGAGAGTAAACTTAGCCAGTATCACAATTTGCCAAGAAAAGAACATGCTCCCTATTTCCTCCTGTATCTTGCTCCTTTCCTGCTTTTAAAACTTGAAGATTTAGGTTTCCAGGCTAGGCTGCTAATGCCGTTGTCCCGGATTCTTATGGTAATGGAGAGTGATTTTTTTTTTTTTCTGGCTGATTCTTGGACTGTTGCTTGCTAAGTGCCTCTGTACACCCCCATGAAATTCCTGCCTCCCTTTGACCTGCTTTGCCTGGCCAGAGTTTCTTAATTGAAACTCAATAGCTGGTAGCTTTTGGCACCCGCGTGTTTGCTAGGGCTCACCCCAAGGCCATCATCAGTGAAATCATACCGCCTTGGCTTTACACAGCACTCTGTGCTTTCCAAAGTACAGTTTCTCATCTGAACCACAGATGATCCATTGGCAGCTGGGACAGATGCTCTTGTTCCCATTTCATAAATAAGGATGTGAAAGTTCCCTCACCCAAGGTCACATAACATATTGGTGGCAAAGCTTAGATTTAGAACTTGGTGTCTTGAGTCTTTTTATGGCTTCTATTACTGCTGCCATGATTGAAGGGATGGCACAATGCCTACTGTGAAGGGGTTTGCAAGTGGGATGTTCTACAAGGGATCAAGAATTTTTCTGAAATTATAGATGACAGCAGTCAGAGTGGGGTCCTCTAGTTCTCTAGAGGCACCCAATCCTTAGGTCAAGTAGTGAGAAGTTCCTTTTTTTTCCCCCCCTCCCATTATTTTGTTGATTTGCCATAACTATCTTCTAAATAGCTATATTAAAGTAATATTTAAACATATTTTTTTCTGAATATGAAAATCCTTCATAGTCCCCATAGACAAAAGAAGGAACAAACTAGGGATAACAGTAACTAGCATTTATTTAGGCACTCAATGATACTAGCAGCCAGGGTTGCTCTTCAACCGATATACCCTGGTACAGCTATATTGGTTTTTGATAGCCAATGACTTCTGAATATCTTACCTGTTCCCAATCCCATGAGATGGTTCTTAATATTCTCTCCATTTCCTACATGAAAAAATTGAGGCCCAGAGAGCTTAAATAATTTCCTCAGGGTCACCAGCTGGTAAATGATAAAGCATTCAAACCCAAGTTCAGTTGACTTCAGTGCCCTTCTGTTGCCGCTGCTAAAAGCTTTATATTAAAAAAAAAAAAAAAAAAAAAAAAGCTTATAGACCACCCCAGGGGAAAGTTCATATTTCCTTCTGGGCTTTGTATTAGGTATATTAGGTAACTCATTATAGCTGGTATAACTTGTCCTTCCAGCAAATCTCAATAGGTGTTTAGTTGATAAAATATTAATGTGTTTGTGTTTTTTGGTCATTGTGTAAATATAATGAACAATCTCATTCTCTGTAGATACAGCATTTAATAAGGCCCATGATGGGAGGTCTTGTGAGAGCAACAAAAAACTGAGTTTCAGAAGGGTGTCCTCTCATTCAGTCCATTCTGTCCCTGTGACTCGATGGTCATTTTCAAGGTCAGAGCCATAGAAAATGCCTATTTTTTGTAAGGTGTGTCTGTTTTGAATAGAATGAGAGGTCTGTACAAGATGAGGACAGGATCCAAGTTAGTTGTAGAACTCCTACCTGTCACACATTTATGTTCCTCTCCACTATTACAGATTGGTTATTCACACAAACTACTTTTGATTATTGCCATGACCTTCTATTCTGATTTTTTCAGTTTATTCTGACTAGGTTTTCTACACCTTTTTTTTTTTTTTTTTTTTTTTTTTAAGTTTCATTTTGGCTTCCTGGTTTATCTAGTCATCCTGTACTGTGTCCTTGATCTTTTTCCTGTTAGTATGTGGAGTCTTTTTTTTTTTTTTTTTTTTTTTAAGATTTTATTTATTCATGAGATACAGAGAGGCAGAGACACAGGCAGAGGGAGAAGCAGGCTCCATGCAGGGAGCCTGACGTGGGACTCGATCCTAGGTCCCCAGGATCAGGCCTTGGGTTGAAGGCGGTGCTAAACCGCTGAGCCACCAGGGCTGCCTAGTATGTGGAGTATTCAGCCACTTTTATTAGTATTTAAAAAATTTTAAGTCAACATTCAGAAACACTGCAGTTCTTCTTTTCAACCAATATGTATCTTTGACCTCTTTCTGGTTATTATATATATATATCTCTCCCCAGTAATACTTTATATATATATATCCCCAGTAATAAATATATATATTTTTTATTGGAGTTCAATTTACCAACATATAGCATCACACCCAGCGCTCATCCCACCAAGTGCCCCCCTCAGTGCCTGTCACCCAGTCACCCCAACCCCCTGCCCACCTCCCTTTCCACTACCCCTTGTTAGTTTCCCAGAGTTAGGTGTCTCTCATGTCTTGACACCCTCCCTGATATTTTCACTCCTTTTCTCTCCTTTCCCCTCCATTCCGTTTCACTATTTTTTATATTCTCCAAATGAATGAGACCATATAATGTTTGTCCTCCTTTGATTGACTTATTTCACTCACTATAATACCCTCCACCTCCGTCCACATTGAAGCAAGTGGTGGGTATTTGTCGTTTCTAATGGCTGAGGAATATTCCATTGTATACATAGACCACATTTTCTTTATTCATCTTTCGATGGACACCGAGGCTCCTTCCACAGTTTGGCTATTGTGGACATTGCTGCTAGAAACATCGGGGTGCAGGTGCTCTGGCGTTTCACTGCATGGACCTCTTACTGTTAATATTTTAAAATTAGGGTTTCATTTTTCAGATGACCAAACACAAATATTTTATATATGAACATAGGTAGACAAATATCCTTTACTATTTAGTAAATGTTTGCTGTATACCATGGATTGTTACTTATTCTGTGTAATATCTGCTACACAGTTATTCCCATTTTGCAGGTGAGGAAATAGGCTGTGGGTAAGTCACTTTCCTGAGGCTACTTAGTAAAAAAAATAAAAAATAGAGCCTGTGTATGTATGTACGTATGGTTGAATTATCATAATAGTGGCTAAATTTATTGAGTTTATACTATATGCCAGGGAATATGACAAGTACTTTATAAACTTAAAATTTAGATTTTATTATGTGAACATAATTTACAAATCATTCTTTAAAAATTGCTTTATAATATTGTTATTACTGTTGGCTTAGTGTTTTATAAACTTACCACTAATTAGAACCAGAAGTTCCTCTCTTAAATCTCCTTCCAGTACATTCATGTGCTAGGTAATCTGTCAATTTCCATTCACTGAAGAAATCCCTGCCCTGCCCCCCTAAAATCTGACTTGTTTCAAATAGGTCTCTAGACATGATTCAGCACTGTTTGGACTGCCTTTCACCTCAGTCCTTCAGATGCCTTTTTTGATGTCTGTGTTAAGTTCCCACTTTTAGGACCCTAGGTCTTTGTCCTACCTTGTTCTCACCTGGGTTTTGATGGAACACATTCTCCAGTTACTTCCTGAGGAAAAGGTACATAGGAAGCATGCTTTTGAGAATTTGCATATCTGAAAACATTCTATCCTTGTACTTAATAACCCAATTTTTAAAAATTTAAACTATTTTCCCCTTATAATTTTGAGGTTTCTAGTATCTCCTGGTTTCCAGTCTTTATTGTGAGAAATCTGAAGCCATTCTGATTCTTGATCATTTGCATGAAATATACATTTTTCTTGAACTTGTTTAATCTTTGTCCCTAACGTTGAGAAATTTCATGGGACTCTGCCTGGTGTGAGCCTATTGTCATCTGTTGTGTATTTAGTGTTCTTTCAAAGTGGAAACTCATGTCATTCATTTCAGGGAATTTCTTTTTTTTTGGGGGGGGGGGCAGGATTTCATTTGAATTATTTCCTTTTATCCAGTTCTGTTCTTTATTTCTCTATCTGCTATCTTTAAGATGTTAAGATGCTAAAGTTACTGGACTAGTTTTCAGTTTGTTTCCTATTTCTCATCGGTTCTTTTTTGTTTGTACTTTTCAATTTTTATCTCTCAAGCATCGTTTTTAATTTTTTCTTGAAATTTTTATGGCCTTCTAATCTTTGTGGATGTAATATCTTTCCATACTTCATTGAGGATATTAATGCTAACATTTTGTTCATACTCTGCTTTTCATGTTTCTTCCACGTTGCTTCCTCTCCCCACCCCCACAATTCATTCTGGTCTCTGTTCTTGTTAGATATGCAAGTGTTTGTAGATATTCGGCTCTCTGCTCTTGAGTGACCTACTTAGTTTTTTTTTTTTTTTAAAGTTCTCAACAGATGGAACCTGTCAACTATGGTCTTCATTATAAGATGTATTGGCTGGAGTTTTAGGACCAAGGAGGGGATTATCTTATATCAGAATGTATGTCTTTTTTTTTTTTTTTTTTAATTGGACTGGTTAATCACTCAGAAGACCCAGTATTCAAATTCCAAAATCTGATTCTAGAATCTATGCCCTTATTTACTTATTTTCTTAATTTTCAAATAAGGTTCAATGTCTGGGTATAGTTCATTGTATTATTTCTAAGAAAACATCTAAATGTAGATTTTTACAAGCATTATGATTTTTTTGTTTAAAGTTTTTGAGAGAGAATGTGTACAAGTGGAGGTGGGTAGGTAGGCAGAGAGTCAGGGAGCAGCAGACTCCCCACTAAGCAGGGAGCTCGATGTGGGGCTCCCTCCCAGGACCCTGACATCATGGCCTGAGCCTGAGCCAAAGGCAGGCACTTAACCAACTGAGCCACCCAGGTGCCCCTAGGCATTATCATTTCTGAAGATGATTTAACCAGAAACTTCCATTCACTACAAAAAACATGGTGCATGGTATGTGCTCAGAAATTTTTTGTGAAGTGAATTGATATTTTACTCAGCGCATGAGGCCTTCAGAACAACATGTAATAGGATGTAGAAAAACCCAAGTTCCCTAACTCCCATCCTGGTGTATGGTGTATGTGCATACACTCAAATGTGACAAAGGTGCTCATGCAAACCCAGATAGATTCAATCTCAAGAGAGATGTCCTGCTCATGGGACATCTTGGGATAAGAGTGTTTCTTTATATTTGGGATCAGGAGTTAATATTGAGGTGGCATCAGCCATGTGTTAGCCTGAAAGAGGCAAGAGAAAGGGCTGACTGGGCTCTTAGTAACTTGGCATTATACCTGTAAATACCTGTGCATTCAGGTTACAACATCTCGGATCTTGGACAGCTTCTAGAGAGTTTCCCATCTGCTTTCTGCTTACTGGGTCTTTTTGAACTTAAAATGGAGAGCTATACCTAAGGGCTACCCACAGCTGCCTCTTTCCATCCTGACTAGCTTTTTCTTCTCTCTCCTTTTGTGTCTATGCACTGGTTCCTTATCATTGGAGGGAGAATGGGGTTGGGGCTTGATAATGTTGAGCCAGTGCCAGTCTTTTTAGAAGAGTCAGCTGTCAAATCAAAAGGACATGGCTACCTATCCTCTCATTTTGACATCTGGGCTTGCATTCTCAGGGAGGGCAGTAGAGTCCAGAACCCATCAAAGAAGGTGAGTGAGACCATAGCACTAAGAATTTTCTCCCAATGAGAATGTGAGGCAACCTGTTTAAAGATGTGTCCAGAAAAAAACTTGAACTTATGATACTCAGTTGGCCGACCATGTTGGGTTTGTCAGGAGATAAGGAGGAAAAAAAAAGGAGCTGTACTAGAAAATCAGATAATGGTGAAGAGGATATGGTATCTGGAAATACTTAAGGAAAAATCACTTCCCAGGCATGAAGAGAAAAAATAATTTCTGGAGTTATAAAGCTATATCAACTATTTAGACCTGAAAGTATAGTTTGTTGTAAACCTAAAGGTTTAAATTTTTACATAATTTAATATATTCTGTTAATGTCCTAGAGCAAGATACTATTAGAAATTCAAGCATTTAAAAAAAAAATGCAACATAGCAACATTTCTCTACCTTTTAAATTAACCTTTTAAAATAACTGTGATTACATGCTTGTTATATATTCTCTGGAAAGTAAATAGGAAAAAAATGATCCATAGACCCACCCTCAAAAGATAAGGTATTGCTAGTATTTGGCATACTTTTTCTAGCGTTCTTCTCTTTGTATGGTTTTTAGTTTTGCGTAGCAGTCGTAAGGTATTTTGCTTGCCTTTTAGTAGGATTTTTTTGGTCTTCAATTGGAGCTGACTGTGGTTCTGTTCTGATAATGCATGTATGGGATTTATTCTATTCTTGTCAGGAGGCTGAATAAGCAGTTCTTCAGTTTTTGGCTTGAATAAATTCTGTGCTTTTAACATAAAACATTGTTCAGATTAGAAGTGAATAATCCTTAGAGCAAAGAAGTATGATGTATGTTTTACAACCACTTAAAAAATGTCAAATCTAAAAAAAAATCAAAAGCACAAAAATGGCTTGGGGGAAATATGTATCACAAAGATAAGACTAAGACTCCTGAGGGACAGACTGTCCTAGGACCACGGAGTGTGTCATCATAGATGTCTAGTAATATTTTTTAAGTATACAATACTTACATGCAACACCATGGTCTCAAAGAAATCTTTATCTAGAGGCATAGAAGAGAGGAACCTCATGTCATAGAGGTGCCACTGAAATCAGAGATAGGAATTCTGGTCCTGCTTGCACTGCTAACTAGTTGCTGCCTCAGAGGGACCTGCCCTCAGTATTATCACCAATAAAATGAGGCTGTTGAGCTATATAATTTTAATGAGTTTCTATCCTCCTCTGACATTCAGTGACTCAATGAATTTATGATTCTGGGACCAAGCACGGAGAACATAAAGATTAAAAAAAAACAAAACAAAAAAAAAACCTAGCAGCTACCTTGACTCCTTTCCCTCCTCCCTCACATCCAGTCAATTACTAGGTTTGACCCATTTTACTCTCTAAGTCAGGGGGTGGCAAATAACCACCTGTTTTCTTAAAGTTTTAGTGGAACACAGTTATGATCATCAGTTGATGTATTATTTATTGCTGCTTTTGTACTATAGTGGCAGAATGGGGTAGTTGCCACTGTGTGGTTCACAAAGCTTTTGAAATATTTACTACCTGGCCTTTTATGGAAAATGTCCATCAACTCCTGATCGAAATCATTGGCAAACCTCTCATCCTAACGGCCTTTGCCCTGATTCTCACCTGCTGAATCCAAGAGCCTCTAAAATGAGTTTTTCTGACTCCAGTTTTGAGCCTCCCTAAGGTACTGTGCATGGCAACAGTATATTTAAAAAAAAAAAAAGCAACCTTAACACCAACTTGCTTTTAAAACCTTACATGGGCAAGCTGCTAACTCAGGATAAAATTCAAATTCTTTATCTAACACAGGATGTTAAGAAGTCATAGGACCTTACTGACATCTGAAGGCCTTTTTGGTCACAAGAGGCAAGGTGTGGTTTAACATGATGATACACACTGTAGGAATTGGAAAACCCAACTAGCCTTAAGTAGAAGAGGCTGTGTGTTCCCTCACCTCCTTGAGAGCCTCGCTCTACGTCTGGCCTCGGGAAAAGTTTAATCCAGATTTCTAGTTATTTCACCTGGACTGCATTTCCTTTTGTTGATTCCTCATGTGTGTGTCCCTCTTCACCTAGAAGCTTTACTCTTGAGAAGTCAGGACTGCTATGGCAGTTTCTGTCTGATCCTTCTGTGCACACATCTGGCAGGGACAGAAAACAAGTCCCTTCCCAGTAATTCCCACACCAGCACAGAAGTCTCTCTGATTGGACGGCATAGGTCATGCGGTCAGGGGTATGGCATGTGCTGATTGGCTTAGCACCAGTTCACATATTTAAACCCTGGAGTTGGGTAAGATCCCACCTGAACTATAAAAACTGGAGAGGGGGTGGTGTTATTCCCAAGCAAACATTGCTCTATGGTGGAAACAGGGTGAATGGAAGTGGATTGGAACAGAATAACCAAGATTCACCTGAGCACACCATGAGCAGGATTGCATAGGTGGTCAGAAGCAGTAGCAGTTGCTGTGCCTGGGGAGGCCAGCAATCAGTATTCCAAGGTTTGGGGATTGTGGTTGTCTCACTCAGTGGTCCTTAATTCTGGCCAGTTGTTAAAAGTGCCTGATGCCTGGGCTCCATGAGGACGCATTAATTTGGGTTCTCTACCGGCTGGCTGGGTATGAGTAACTTGACAAGTTCTTTGAGTTATTCTAATGTGCAAACTGAACTATTGACTGGGTTAAGGTCTAGATTCATTTACTGATTTTGTGGAATGGGAACAATCCTATTTACCCAGCAGGATTGTTGTATATTGATGCGTATAAGGAATGGCCTACTTACGTGCTCAAATAAATGGTAGTTTCTTATCTGTGGTTCTTACCTTTACAGGGATACTGTATTGGATCCCTAAGACACAAAATATCACAGAGGAGAGGGGAGTGACCCCTCCCCTCCCTCCCTCCCTCCCTCCCTCTCTCTCTCTGTCTCTCTCTCTCTCTCCCTCCTCCTCCCTCCCTCCCTCCCTCCCTCCCTCCCTCCCTCCCCCCTCCCTCCCTCCCTCCCTCCCCCTCTCTCCCTCCCTCTCTCTCTCTCCCTCCCTCTCTCTCTCTCCCTCCCTCTCTCTCTCTCCCTCCCTCTCTCCCTCTGCCCTCCTCCCTCCCTCTGCCCTCCTCTCTCTGTTTTTGTTTGGGGGTTTTTTGTGTGTGTGTGTTTTTTTTTTGTGTGTGTGTGTGTGTATACACATCCTTTCTATCTCCTTTTTATAAGGATACCAGTCCTATTGGAGTAGGGTCCACTTTTATGGCCTCTTTAATCTTAATTACCTCAAGTGTCAGGTCTCCAAATATAGTCACATAGGGGTTAACACTTCATATGAGTTTGGAGCTGGGAGTGAGGGGACATAATTCAGTTATAAAAGATATGTATCCTTTGATTCTCTGACAGCTAGGCTTCCCATACCTAGAAAAATGCAGACACACATGTACATCCAACTTTGCATGTGTTGATAGGACTTCAAAGATCGCAGGTAAACAGGAACACTGAAGCAGCCTCACAGAGGAAAACACCTACCAGAGAGAAGGATGTGTATAAAAGAAGGTATGTCATTCTTTAGTCCGGTCATTTAACAATTACTTAGTGCTACGTGTGTGTCAGGCACCGTGCTAGGGTTACAACAATGATTGACCAGGCAAGACCCCTTCTCTTACCACTTAAAACTTTTGGACACTGACCATAAACACATACACCATCCAATATCAGTACCAAGTGCTATGTAGAGAATCAAAACAATGATGAGATGGTGTTTGCCTAGGAGGCTACTTAGATTATGTGGTTAGGAATGTCTTCATGGAGATGATTAAGTGGAGACTTGCGCAACAAGGAGTTAGCCATGCACATGGGAGTAGAGGGCTTCTGGCTGATGAAATGCCTGTTATTCTCTGGCTTATTTTAGTATCTGCTGGCAGAACCACCTCCTCTCTCAGCAGCTGCTCCCCTGATTCGGTTCCGCCTGCAGAGCAAGAATTTGGGATCTGCTCTGAAATAGGCATAGCTACGCTTTTGGAGGTCGCTTCCTATCTCTGAAATGTTTAGGTCATCTATTTGAAGGGATAAGACCTATCAACTCCAACATCTGTTGCTCTGAATTCTCATTGACATTATCAGGGTTCAGTCCTATTGTGACTTAGCATGAAATAGAGTAACTAACCATTGTAAGGAGGGGCAGTCAGCACTAGTGATGTGGTAAGACATAAACAATAATTGTATTGTAGTACATGTTTCTATAATAGTATGCTGTGGCTCTGAAGGATCTAGAGGGATCCCAAATGACATCTGGATGGAATGGAGAAGACTTCTAGAAGCTGTGTCCTAAAGGCCCCCCTTGGCCTTAGGATAAAGAGCAAAATCGTATCGTGAATTGTAGGCCCCTGTGGGTCTAGTACCTGCTACCTTCTCCAGTTCTCTCTATCTGCCAAGAAAACCAGACTTGGTTTCTTACTTTAGGTTGGAATCAGTTCTGCTCTGTGTCTGTTTCTGGGATCCAGGTTGAAGGGGCAATAGCTCCTTGGGCATGCTGTTTTTCTGGTTATCACAAGTCCATAAGAGGCCAAAACAAACTTTGTAAGCATTTTTTTCCTTAAGAAGATTTAAGAGAGCACGTGTGTGTGTGTGTGTGTGTGTGTGTGTGTGTATATGGTGGAGAGAGAGAGAGAGTCTTAAACAGACTCTGCTCAGAACAGAGCCTGACTCAGGGCTTGATCTCATGACCCTGAGAACAGGACCTGTGCTGAAACCAAGAGTCAGATACTTGACCAGTTGTGCCACCCAGCACCCCTGTAACCGTGTTTAACTCCACTGCTCACATCTTGTCCACTTCTAGCCATTGGCTAAGTTAACCACATGGCCAAGGCCAAAGTCATTATATACACTCCGCTCTAAAGGAAGGGGAGTGAATACTTATCAAACAGAAAGTTGATCTACCCTGGCATGTAATGTGCTTAAAATGGTGCCCATATAGATCTGCCTAAAGTGTAATCAGTAATGTATTTTTATTAACCTTACTTTGGGGAAGGGACTAGTTTATTAAATAAGTGGAAAAACAGAGTTGGACGAAGATTATTCTGTAGGGCAAGACTTGAGCATGTTAATAATAGCCTTATGGGAGGAGTGAATGGGGTGAAGATTGAAGATAGGGCAGAGGTTGAAGATTCAGCTGAGATTTGAAAACCTGAGGAGTGATGCCGTCTTCCTCATGGCTTTTGTTAGCAGCAGCCAAGGAGACAAATGGTTAGATTCGTAGACTTTCTCTGATCTGAGTTCTGTGTACTTGATTTTTCCCCCTTCTCTTTAATCTTAAAGGAGAGTTTTAGATTGTAACAGTTGGTGTTTACAATGTTTTAATTTCTATCATATTGAGAACTGACTAGAAGCATCTTTAGAAATAATTTACACCACCATAAAATGAACTGCTAATCTTTCAGAGTGTATTCTTTAGAATTTGTTTGTGTATACCAGCCAAGAAGATCTAGACCAATGAGGAACCTGGTAAAATATTTTACAAGCATCATCTGATTTGCAAAGCTAAGTAGGAATATAAATCCTTTCTCAAATACAGTCATGCTTTCTGCCATTTACTTGTGTTGTTGTTTCTTTAGCTGTCTCTTAGGGGAGTGTTTATATGTGTGATTAAAATGTCCCCAGGATGCACGCCCACCCACCAGTGTCCAACTGCAGCACTCATGAGTGGGAACATAAGGGCTAGTGGGATATGTTGGCTTGTACCAGCAGTCATCACTTAGCCCCATTATAGGCCCAATATTTAAAAGGATGCAGGTAATGAAGTTGGTAATTAACAACCACATGATTTATTGGATGCCTAATTTTCCAGTAGTGACTGGAAGTGCCCATGTACTGCCCTGTATAGTGCAGATAAATGCTTTGGGAGTTAGGACTAAGTAATACTAGCTATGTGTTGGAATGGGGAGAAGGTTTTAATGAGAACTGCATCTTAAAGGATGCTCACATTTCAACAGATGAGTATTGTCACATGTTTATTCATCCTTATTGAAATACAACATTGGCTGTTTCCCTCTGCTCAAAGCATTGCTTCACTTTCTAGTTGTTTGGTGAAAAATCTCAGACTTCTGATCCTAATACCAAAAACCCATACACTCATAATCTGCTCCCTGATTATCTTCTTGTCTCATCTCCATAATTTCTTTTCAAATGACTTAATCTTCTTTGTAAATGCGCCAAGCTTCCCTAATCTGTATTTTCTTTGAAATTGGTCTGTCGGCTTGAACACCCTCCTTGATCTATAGATGCAAACCTGGCCTTTTCTTCAAAATTTATCTGAAATACCAACTTCTATGGAATCTTGCTTATTTTTTTTTCTTGGAAGTAATCCTTTTCTCAGTTTTTGAAATCTCTCATTACTTTCTTTGCAGTTCCTAATCCCAATCTCACTTGCTCTCATGCCATTTACGAGTAACTGTTGGCCTGCTTATTTTTGGTCATTAGCATAGAAGTACTCAAACCTCTAGCTTTTAAAGACAAGTAAACTTTTAAAAAATGTGGACACTTACAGTTTATATAACTTTTGCTAGTGTTAAAACTCAATGTGCACAGAAACACACCACCTTTTATCTAATTTCATAAAAGATAAGCATTTAACACCAAAAAAATGCAGGGAAGACCATATTGAAGGACAGGGCTTTACACTGCAAACTTTGGCCAGTGGGAAACTCCTGAGGCTATCTGGATTGTTGTTGTTTCATTTTCCATTTCAATGAGGACCAATAACATGTTCATCCTCTATCTGTCTTCTCTGGGTAGACATTTGGAAGCCACGCTGTAAACTCTGAGCTTTGCCACAGCTGATTTCCCATTCCCAATTTATCTGTATCTCCCTCCAAAATAATCTTGGGTCTCTAAAATCTTATAACAAAAATAACACTAATCTGTGACACTGAAGCAACCAATTTGGGTAATAAAGATCTGACTGTTGTCTAAAATAAACAAGTCACTTTTATATACACTTCAGGTCTACTTTTATAAAAATTAGAGCAATAGGTTGAAAGTGCTGTTCATTCTAAGAGAAAAAAATTTATAAAACCCCTAATATGGCATTATCTTTTTTCTTATCCTTGAAATATACATATGGCTATTTAAATGACTAAAAACAATTTGAAAGTATAGAGGAGTCTAATTATTTTCATCAATCTAATTTTTTTAAGTAACATTTACAGAACAGAACAAATTTAACACTGGGAAGAAAGATATTGATCTTTTAAATTGAACTACCCAGTAGAACTTTGTGACGGAAATGTTCAGTAATCTGCACTGTCCGATATGGTGGTCACAGCTCCACGTGGCTCTTGAGCAAGTGAAATGTGACTGGCATACCTGAAGAACTAAATAAAAAATTCTACATAAATGTAATTAAAATAGCCACGTGATACTAGTGGGATCCTTTTTGGACAGTGTGACTTCAAAGATTGACTAAGGAATATTGAGCCACGATTTGTGATGCCAACTTGGATGGCATTTTATCAGTTTTCTTAGTAAACTTGAGAAATTTCAAAGGAGCATTTTTATTAATCTTTAGCAAGATAAACACACATATTAATGACTATTGATCTTTGACCTACTTTTCTTCCTCAGGTCACAAGTTTGAAAGATGTGGATTCTCCATATATTAAGATCTGTTCATTAACTCTATATGGTTCTCCTTTTAGCTACTATGATCTTTGACTTAAGTGTATCTGTGTATACACATAAAAACATATATATTTATGAAGATTAAGTGAAACAGTAATGGGGCTGGTTAAACTTGAGCATTCCTGCAAATCACTCTGAATAGAAAGTGTGAGAAAACAAGCTTTCCTGTCCTCTCACTCCAGCCCCTCGGGGAAGGGGGAGTACTCCAATTCATCAAGTCAAACTGGAACCTGTTAAGTCTTCTGCATGTGTCTGTGATTTGATACATATTTTTCCCTGAAATACTTTTTCTTTAGTTGCCAGGATTACTTTTTCAAGAGAATTTTTAAAGACTTTAGAGAAGAAAGAGAAGCTTATCTGACCTTTTGTCCTCCTACACTGACATGACCAGTCACCTTCCCCACCCCCCCCCCCCTTAGTGGAGCTATTGCATGCGTGTACATGCAGATGTGTATACAAAGGGTAGTTGCTTCTGATGAAATCAAGATCCATTAAGATATTAACAAGAGCAAAGGAACTAATTAAAGCAGTAGTTATCATTTGTTGAGCATGTACTCCATGCACCAGGCATTGAGCACTTTCCTTATTTTTTAAAAAAGAGTTTGACAGCATAAGCAAGGGGGAGCAGCAGGGAGAGGGAGAAGCAGGCTCCCTGCAAGGCAGGGAGCTGAATGCTGAGCTTGATCCCAGGGCCGGAAGGCAGACACTTAACCAACTGAGCCATCCAGGTGCCCCACATTGAGTACTTTAAATACATTTCACTTAATTATTCTAAAACATAAAGAAATTAGGATTATTCCAATTTTCTCAGTGAGATAAACTTAACCTAAAGATAAACCTAATTTGTCCAAGGTCACACAGCTAAAGAGTGGTAGAGCCAGATTCATTCAACTCCAAAGCTAAGGTTTTACCAACTAAGCAATAGTTGGTAAAAAGATGTAGAGGTGGTTAAAAGTAGCTTATTCCCGAGTATCATGGTATGGTGAGAACAATGTTGTATGCATTCTAAGAGTCCTTGTTTTCATTCCTCTTTTTTTCCATTTTCATGGTGTCCTTAACCAAGTTGATTAGCACTCCCCCGCCCCCCCCCATCCCTTCCCCCATCTCCCACTCTTAAGGGTCAGGCTCTGGCTCCTGAGCATCCCAGGCTAGGGCCTGGGAGGGGAAACACAGGAGAGGGCTCTGCCTGTGCATACTGACCCCACAGTTGTCCTTGGGTCTGGGAGTGCCTGCCAAGGATGGTGGTACCAAGCCTGGGTGGTACCTTCCACATGGCAGGCCAGTGGGCCCAGAGTGTATAGCACATAGGGAGATGATAAATACTGCTGCCAGGCCAGGCACGAGACTCTAGGCCCACCCATATAGGATGAAGAAGGCAGATGTGTGAAGACACCTGGCCTCCCAGATGGGAATGGAGGCAACTTCAATTTTGACAATTTGGCTTTCACCAGCCCCTGGAGCCATCCCCACAGCCCTGGCTGGGAGAGGGGGCTGGCTAGGCCCTGGCAAGCTGGGGAGCAGCTACAGCACATTTCACACACTTGCCTGGGCCTATGGGATTGTGGATGGGGGTAGGTACCTGCACATGTTCATACTACATGGAAGCTTAGAGGTTATGACGGCCCCCACAGCATACGTTCCACATGTTAAGGCATCATACATGGTTAGACAGTTACTGACCGACAGCGATGGATGTACTGACCAGAGACCGGTGAAAGCATCCCATACCTTAGTGATATGGGATGAAAAGTCCTCCATATATGTTCTCTGTACTATCCCTACCTCCTCCTCTCCTGAAATACCAGATTGTAATATGTCAAAACTTCCTAGACGATTAGTCACTTTTTTCCATTACTATTATTTGACAGGGAATGCTATAAGCTCACCAGTAGAAAGTGTGTTAGAAGCTGCAGGTATTGGCTTTTATCTTTATTCATAACCTCATTCCTCAATTCTCTCACCAAGGTGGTTTGTATATTTGAAAGGCTATTCTTTGCTTTCTGATCCCCGCCCCCTTCCATTTCACTTAAGTTTGCCTTTTTATTCAGGATTGTCGCTTTTAAAGTTTATACTATGTTTTTCCTGTAAAGTTACATTACTATCATTTTGTTGACTTCACGGTTGTTAAAAATGTTAATGCCAAATATTCCTCCATTGTGATGGAGGATGGCAGTAAGATAAAAATAGAGATTGATGCTCATTGAACACTTGGTCGATGTCAGGTATTGTATAGGTTATTTCAACTTGTCAGCATATAGCAAGAAAGTAGAACTTGAACTTAATGGGTAGTTGTGTTGGGTGGGAGAGAGGGATATGAATGAAAACAGGACCCCTGGGTGGCGCAGCGGTTTGGCGCCTGCCTTTGGCCCAGGGCGCGATCCTGGAGATCCGGGATCGAATCCCACGTCGGGCTTCCGGTGCATGGAGCCTGCTTCTCCCTCTGCCTGTGTCTCTGCCTCTCTCTCTCTCACTGTATGCCTATCATAAATAAATAAAATTTTAAAAAAAATTCCTTTGTCCATCTAAAAGCATATCTAATGTTGGTATTCTGTTACATTCTTAAGATACATGCTTGCTATTGTATATTAAATAATAAGTGTCGAGTTTTGAGTTTCGATTCTTGTGTTATGTAACCAAAACAAGATACAGAACATTTCCACTTATCAGAAAATTCCTTCTACTTTTTGCAATGAAATCTTTCTTTTGGCTGTTGAACTCATCCATTGAGTTTTTCATTTTGGTTATTACATTTTTTAGTTCTAACATTACCATTTGCTGGTTCTTTATGTCTTCTATTTCTTTGCAACTCTTCTTGGTTGAAGCTTTCTATTTTCTCATGTGACAGGTATAATGGCTCATTGAAGATTTTTATCATGGCTGCTTTCAGATCTTTGTCATATCTGATATTTCTGTCCTCTTGGTGTTAGCATCTGCTGATTGTCTTCCTGGTTCTTGGTTATGAGTGTTTTTTTTTTTTCCCCCCCAATCAAAATTTGGACATTTTCATTGTATGAGACTCAATCATATTTAAACTATCTGTTTTAGCTGGCTTTAAAACCACTTTAGGGCAGCCCGGGTGGCTTAGCGGTTTAGCGCTGTCCTTCGGTCCAGGGCGTGATCCTGGAGACCTGGGATCCCGTCCCACGTTGGGCTCCCTGCATGGAGCCTGCTCCTCCCTCTGCCTGCCTCTCTCCCTCTCTCTCTCTCTCTCTCTCTCTCTCTCTCATGAATAAATAAATAAAATCTTAAAAAAAAAAATGTTACTGGGAGTTGGGGCCTCCTTAATATCACTGGGTAGTGTTGAAAAGTCCTCTTTCCACCAGGCTTCCTCTGACACCATTTCAGAAAGGAGGGGCTGCCTCATTGCATGGTGGAGGTGGAAGTCCAGCCTTCTCACAGCGGCTTGACTGATCTTTCAGGGATGAGGAGGTGGCCTTGATAATTGTTGACAGATATGAAACTCTGGGCCCCCTATGTGGCTTTCTATGATCCACTCTCTTGGAGGTTTTGGAATACCTTAGTATGGCTCAGTGAGGGTAGAAGTCTAAATTCTCACCGAACCTTTGTTGGTGTGGATGGTTGGGTTACATTTTTTTTTCTGTAATGTTTGAGTAGAGCAGTTATTGTTAAGTTTGTCTTTCAAGGCTGTACCTGATGTGGTCTTCTGGCTAAAGAAAGCAGGCTTTTGTCGTGTGTGTGTGTGTGTGTGTGTGCATGTGCATGCACTTGTGTCCTTTGGGGTTTCTAGGTTATAGACTTCTTCAGTTCCAAGTCTGGAATGTAAATGAAAACAAAACCCAAGGAACAAACTATCATGTCTTTCCTTGAGTTTTCAGGATCCTCAATGCCTGCCTTCTCCCTGCCTTTCAAAGCTGTCTTAAGTTTGTGTTCTGTAACATCCAGAATTTTTATTTTTCCTTAGTGGGACAAATTGAGAGAATTATGTCTATTTTGTCTTTTAGAAATCTCTAAGAGGCACTACTTTATTTAAAAGAATAAAGGCCTGGGCAGCCCAGGTGGCTCAGCGGTTTAACGCTGCCTTCAGCCCAGGGCATGATCCTGGAGACCCAGAGTCGAGTCCCACGTCAGGCTTCCTGCATGGAGCTTGCTTTGCTCTCTGCCTGTGTCTCTGCCTCTCTTTCTCTGTGTGTCTCATGAATAAATAAATAAAATCTTAAAAAAAGAATAAAGGCCTAAGGAAACATCAGAGTAGATTACATACAATAAAGAAAAATATTTTCATGAAACTTGGTTCACGTATTTACATAGATGTGTTTGGTTATGGGTTCACAGTATAAAATCTGTTTCTTACAGTCTCATAGTTAAAAATGTTTGAGTCACCAGTGTAGACAACCTGTTTCTCTGATAACTGAATCCTCTGTCTAAAGCTTCATAGAACCTCTCACTGTATCTGTGGTTGTATTCTCCTCTTGAAAGAGAGGAGTTAAAGTTTGTGCCTTAGAGCTTGTCCAATGCCTTTTCGCATTCTCATGATGACCTATGTTAAGCATTAATTTCTACTGTATTTAGATTGTCTAGTCCATGTATCATGAGTACAAAGGGTGAACGTGGTTATCACCCTTCAGAGTAGTCTTTGGGGAGTGAGATTCCTTATAGCAAACTCTTTTACAAAGGTGAAATCATCTCCAGATGAATGAGCCAGGGTAAGGGTGCTTGATGGGGCTCAGAGGAGGCAATGTCCTGATACATCTGTTTGTGGTCTGAATATCTGGCTGGGATAGATGGTCATCCAGTCCCAGCTTCAGTGGCCACACAGTAGCTACCAAAGCTCCCACTGGGAAGATTTCTGAGGACAATAAGAGTATTTGGCAGGTTCATCCCTTCATGTCTCATGGTATCTGCTCCCCTTTCTTCTCATCAGTAGAGTGCCTGTCTCTCCAGCCCCCTCTTAGTAACAGGTGAGGAGCTGTATATTAGTGGTCAGTTATAGACTTGTTTGAGAATGGACATGTCCTCTTTTAATGCCTCTAATTTGTATTTTACCCCATTCTCTGATAGGAAAGGACTCCAACCTGTATTTAGAAGTATTAAGCTTCAGTATTATATAATTTTACACACACACACACACACACACACACACACACACACACACATCTACATGAAATCACATTTAGCTGACAAAGGAGACGTCTGGAAGTCATATTCAGTCTCCTAGCCTGACCCAGTGATAAAATCAAATATAATTGAGTTTATTTAAATTGCTTGGGAGTAGGGGAGTATAGATAAGTAGAAGGTGAGTCCCTCGAAGACTCCTACATTTTTCCTGTTTGTTATGGTGGGGGCAGGGTGGGGGTCTAGAGTTCTCAGATCCTAGAGTCTTCCAGGACATGGATATACTCTACCCTAGAACGGGTCTCAGCAAACTTTTTTTGTAAAGAATCAGCTGGTAAGTATTTAGTTTTTGCAGTTTACAGTATATCACAACTGCTCACTTCTCCCATTGTAGCAAAATTGTGGCTGTAGAAAACCTGTATGTAATCATGGCTGTGCTCCAATAAGACTGATGAACATTGATACGTGGATTTCATATAATTTTCATAGATCACAAAATATCCTCTTTAGTTTTTTCCCTTCCAACCATTTAAAAATATAAAACTATTTATGCCATACATAAACGGACAATGGGCTGGATTTGTCCCATGAGCCATAGTTGGCTGACCCTGCCTTAGTAGAGGTCTGCTAGACAGGCTTCTTTGCCCAAAGAAATGTTGTGCCCTGCCCATTAGCTTAATCCAAGCTTGTGTTTCTGAGACCTACGTTTCTGGTACACTTGATATATTTTCATGTTAAAAAAATTGTGATAAGGCACCCATGGACACATTCTTATTTGTTCATGCATAAGTTTTTATGCATGATCTAGGCACTTTTCTGGGCACCAGAATCTTCTCCATGAGTAAGAGTTTTGCCATCCGGTCTTTACCATATCATCTAGGTTGATTCTATCTATGATAACTTTTCTCTTGGTAACATGTATTTGTAACATACAGCTTTCTTGCTAGGGCATTACTATACTTATTCAGCTTTCCAAGTCATAATGAGAATGATAAAACCCAGAGCAGAATATTTTGCTAGGATTTTGGTTTTCTTTTTTATCCTTAAGGAAGAGCTAAGTAATTACATATTGCTAAAGTGGAATCGTGTCAGTTTAGAATGGTTCGTCTTAAGTCACAGAAGACATGACTCAACAGCATCATAAGTAAAGGATTACTTTTCTCATGTAGCATCAAGTCCAGAGGTAGGTAGATAAGAATCCAGTTTGAGTAGCTCAGTGATGATAGAGCCAATGTGACTATTAGCCTCTTGGCTTTCATGTTTATAGCCTTATGTTCTATAGCAGCTCTGGATATCACCACTGTATTCAAGGCAGCAAAGTGGTGAAAAGGGTAATATCAAAATCCATTCTCTTGGGGGCATCTGGGTGGCTCAGTTGGTTAAGCATCTGCCTTCAGCTTAGGTTGATCTAAGGGTCCTGAGATCGAGCCCCACATCAGGTTCCTTGCTCAGAGGGGAGTCTGCTTCTTCTTGTCCTTTCTCCCTCCCCCGACTTGTGTTCTCTCCCTCTCTTTCTCTGTTCCTCTCTCTCTCAAAAAAAAAAAAAAAAATTCTACTCTTTTCCAACAGTTATGGAACTGCATCTTTACATATCAACCTTCTGCATAGGTCCCATTGGCAGGAATATGTTCACAGCCAGATGTAGCTGCAAGGGAGGCTGGGAAATTGAATGACTTTGTGGGCATATTGTAGGAAGTGGCAAGGAGGAAAACCTTGGGAAGGGTCTGTTAAAGAGAAAGGTCTCTTGTGATGCCCAGATTACTTCTAGAGGGTAATGCTCTGCTGAATTTAACTTTAGAGTATGATAAGATACTTCCATTAATTAGATGATTAGAGAATATCTGCTATGTATATTGTATAAGACAGATGAAATAAGGATTGTGTTTTCCAGGAGCCTTAGCTAGAAGCAAGATATATACATAAAATTATAAACAATCGATCTCCATTTCAATAGATAATGAGATTGAAGTACATTCTAAGGTCATGTATTTAGCGGCATTTATTGGGTGCCAGATATGTACAGCTGTTTAGTTTCTATAGGCACACAGATGAGTAAGATGGTTTTTGCAGAAGGCAGTAAAGTAAATCCATTTCAGAACAACTCTGGTTCTGTGACTTAAAACATATTTTTGAATTCTACAATTAGCAAGTTTTATTTGCTTTTCTGAAAAGTAAAGGCTGTAAGTTCTCTTAAGGGAATGGCAGTGAGTAGGATTGAATTGGTATCTTTCCACCATATTTCTGCTTATTCTATAAACAATGATTGAGCACTTAGAGTAGTGTAGTCACTTGGCTAGGCACTCGGTTTGTAAAGCTTTAATGAGAAGTCCCTTGCTTCAAGGGATTCCCAGTCACAGACTAGGCAGACATGTTAATTTTTGCAGTGCATGGTGTATACAGACATTGGGTGGGTGGAAGAAGAGATGAAGGGGAGAGGGAGAGAGAGAAGATAAATAGGAAAAAAAAGAAAAAAATGTGAATTGTCCACATTGCATAGAGAGAATCTGACAGGTGCAAAATCAGTTAATGCTTCACGATGGAAAGAATAGGTGATTTCATATTTCCTGAAGGGTCATCCATGAAAATAAGGAAAGAGTATATTATGTAAAAAGATCAATTCTGTCAAATTAGAGAAGCACAAAAAACCTCTCAGCTGTAAGCAATTTCTGTGTGATAGTAGAAACTCTTGGTGCAGGATATGGAGCAACCTAGTAGACCTCAGGTGTGTTTGCAAAGCATCTCTGTTGACAGCAAAGCCCCCAAATAAAGGAGCTTTCAGCCTGAATGAGGCTCAGTCTCTTGTTTCATTGCAGGGAGAGTGTGGTGTGGGTGAGGATTAGAAGAGCTAGAAGCTGGATGACTTCTTGGCAAGTGGGATGCACTTGTTCTTGCAAATGGAATGCACTGCCAGCTTATCCCTTGGTTCTCATCTTGAGACAAAATGCCTGGCACTTCCTCCTAGTCTATTACTGTGAGCTCAGTCACATGGGAATGGGATCTCTCCAAGGTCAGGTCCAGGAGGATCCAGGCTCACTTCCAGCAATGAAGCACCTCTTCTGCCAGTCACACTGGGGCCCCTTTTTTGGAAAATATGCCCTTTCCAGGAAAATGCTAAAGTAATATGATATGATTGAGCTCTTCATATTTTTTTACGAAAACATGTTCTAGTTGAAAAATCAGTGAGCTTATTGGGGAAAAAACTCAAAACTTTTGAATAGAATGTCCTTGGAACTTCTCTTTCCACGTATGGAGGTGGTACAGGGAATGAAATGAGAGGGAGTGGGTTGTTTTTGTTTTTGAATTTTGTTTATTATAGGTTACACAGAACATAAAACTTATCATTTTAACATTCTTGAAGCATATGATTTAGTAGCATTAGGTATATTCACATTATTGTACAACTATTGCCACCACCCATCTCCAGGACTTTTTCACCCCAAACAGAAACTGTACTAAGCAGTAACTCCCCAGCCCCTGGTAGCCAGTGTTGTACTTGGTCTCTGTGAATTTGACTACTCTAAGTACCTTGTAAAAGTGGAATCATGCAATATTTGTCCTCTTGTGACCAGCTTATTTCACTTAGCATAATGTCTCCAAGGTTCATCCCTGTTATAGCCTCTATCAGAATTTCATTTCTTCTTAGGACTGAATGTTCTGTTTTATGTACCACATTTCATTTATCCATTCATCAGTGGACATTGGGGTTGTTTCCACCTGCTGCCTATTGTGAATAATGATTCTGTGAACATGGATGTACAAATACCTGTTCAAGTCCCTACTTTCAATTCTTTGGTTGAGTCAGTCAGATGGTAATTCAATGTTTAATTTTTTTTTAAGAAATCACCATACAGTGCGACAGCAGCTGTGCCATTTTACATTCCCAGTAGCAGAGCACAAGGGAATGGGTTCATACATGTGAAAAAGAGATGGTAGCTTTGCTCTGGCATCTCGGAACAATCTGAAAGCTTCTGCATTTGCAGTCAAAAAAAAAAAAAGTCCCTATTAACTTTTTAAAAGGAATTTTATGAAATCTATTTTGGTTTTTAATTCTTGATTTTTTTTTTTTTTTTTGAAGACTTAGTATTAGCAATTCTAACATGAAAATGATTAAGGAAGTCCTTGAAGGAAAGACCACACACCCACAGCTTGCAGGGCCCATTCAGTAACTAGAAATCAAGAAAGCACAGTGGGGTCAGGAAGACCAGGGATGCACGAAGAGGGTCTCCTAGCTGACCTGTGCGCTGCTGAGCCCATTAAATTGAGTAAATAACTTGAGTGAAAACAAGAAAGGGCAGCAATGAGGACAGAAAAGAGAACTCAAACAGGGCACCTTTTACATGATGAACAAAGAAATGGAGGTCACAGCTTGTAAAGAGGCCATTGGAATGTTGCTTGATTTGTAAATATTAGGGACATGAAATTTCAGGGAAAACAAAGCAAAGCCTGTCAGAAACGGTTTTAAATAAATAAACCCAAGCACGAAAACCTAAATCAACTACTGGGTTTGCAGGCGAGGAGGGAACAGCTATGGAGGATTAAAATATTTGTGTGAGGAAGATGGCTACGTGTGTAGAAAGTCAAAAACATTGTACTCTGCCTTATGTTATAGTTACCTTACATTTTAAACACTAGATATTTACTAGCAGAGAGAAGTTTCCCTTTGATTTAAGGCATGGTTGTATAAAGAGAAGAGATAGCTGGTTCACTCAGCAGCTGAACAAATGTTTCTTAAATGCCTACTGACCTTCCAGGTTCTAGACTGGAGAGTAGGGGTCATGGAGGTGACCAAACAGTGGGGCCTGCCTTGAGGGACTTGTAGTTGTGGAAGGAGAGGTGTACAGATCAATGAGCTAGACCACCTCAGTACAACGAGGGAGATGAAGCACCAGGGTACTATGTGCATGGAAGAAGCATAGCCAAATGGTTCTGGCTCTGGTATCCAGAAACTCCTGGGGGGGTTGGGGGGGGGGGGTTGTGTGGACCTATCCTTCCAAAGCAGCAAGTAAGACTGGGGTGGTGTAGAACCTCTTTCTAGGAGGAGGGACCAGCATGAGCAAAGGTGAAGGAAGTGTGAGCGTCTGATTTGGTGGGGAAGGAGAACAGAAGGTACTGGCAGCTACCAGCAAATCAGTGGCATTCGTAGGCTGTGAATTGCAAGGCAAGAAGCAGCCAGGGATCATACTGAAGAAAAAGATCAAAGCTGTACATTGATCTTCTAATGTCCAAATCTATCCCATGTTAATTTTTCATCTCCCTTCACAAACAGACCTTTTTTTTAAATCATGATTTTTAACATATTGAATATTCATTGCAAATAGGCCATTCTTTGGAGATGGAGAAGCTGATTTGTATTAACAGTAATTAACCTCCTGCTCTTACAGATTTGGCTACTAAATTCTTTCTCCCACTTTGTGAATTGGGCATTGTGATTGGTTCTCCAGCATCTATTCTTCCCCCGCCTTCTCGAATAACAGCAATATGGTTTGAGGAATTGACTTTAGTGAAGGGTCGCAGGGTCTAAGGGTAACCCTATCTCCACTGCCAGCATTTTAGTTTATTAATGAGTGTGTGATTCACTTTGGACTGATGAGGAAAAAATAAAAGCTTGGAGGAGGATTAGGGGAAAGAGAACAATATTGCTAGATGAGAACCAAAAGCTTGTAACTGTAGGTGCCACGAGAGGACCCAGGCTGAGGACATAGGTGATGTTCTGAATAGCAGAATGGAGAGATGAAGAAAAAATAAAATCGGAATCCTCAATGACCCTGTTGAGCTGGCAAATCCACAAACTCTGAACTTTTATTGTTACTGGACTTCTTGTTCTGAAAGCTAATAATTTTCCTTACTATTTAATCTAGATTGGTTTTGCTCATCTGAAACAGTCATCTGCATCCTACATGATTGATTTTTTTTTTGACCTTCAGTAGACACTTGCATCACTTCTAGTGACTGTACACCTTGAGTCTCCTCTCCTTTATCTGTGAAGTGAATGTAATTCAGTCTCACCAAGTTTTTATGAAGATCATTTGAAATCCAGAACAAAGCCTAAGGAAGGACATATGATCTAATACATGCTGAATGTCTACTGTGCACCATGAAATAGGCTGGTTCTTGGCTCTAGGAAGCTTAGAGCTAGAAGAGAAATTCACAGATAATTTTCATATTAAAGGATATAAATAAGGCCACATGCCCAGCTTTGTATAATTTTTTTTCCAGCTTTGTATAATTAAAGATTATTCAGTATCTGAACACTTATGGTTTCAGGCACCATGATCTAACATGGTGGGGGCATGGGGATGAGGAAGGGGATTAAGGGAAGGCATATCTGAAGGAGTGTTCTTTAAGCCAAAACCTGACAAAGGAGTAGGAGTTAGGTGAGGAATGGGGAGAACATTTTAGGCAAAGAAACATGACATACAAAATCCAGAAAGTGTGAAAGAACTCAATGCGTTCAAGTAGTAGGAAGTGTGAAGAGGAAGTGTGTGGTCAGAGTGAATGAGGGATAACGTGGGTGATGAAATTGGATAGGTAGAAAGGGGACAGATAATGCAGGGCCTTGTTGGACATGCTAAAGCTTTTTGAACGATGTAAGTATAAAATGAAGCCATTAGAAAGTTCTAAGCTGAAGCATCTCACGATCTGACCTGTACTTTTTTTTTTTTTTTTTTTTTTTTAATGGAGTTTGGGAGCTACAGCAAGGAAGAGCAGTTGGGCCAGTCAGCAGTACGGATGAGAGACGTGGGTGGCTCAGACCAGGGTGATGGCAGTGCAGATGGAGCCATGAGGATGGATTGGAGCAGCACTGTGGGTGTAGAGCTTGCTGGACCTGGCGATAGATGGAAGGGACGTAGTGAATCGTGGGGAGAGCCTTGCCAAGGATGACTCTTCAGTGCCTGTGTTACTGGAGAGGACTGGAAAAGGCATTTTTGGTTTTTGAACCAAAGAAAACCAAGAATTGGTTTTGAACACGTTAAATTTGATGTATCGGCGATACACTGGAATTGGGATATTGAGTTCCAGGTTCCGCCTACGTCTGAAGCTCCTAACGGGTCTATCCGGGCTGCAGTTAAAATTTGGATGTCACCGACAGATTGATTGTTGGAGTGTGGGAGTGGATGGTTCCTGTTAAGGAGAGCATGGCGAGCAGGGAGGCAACCCCTGCCTCACTTCTGGGAAGCCTGCCCTCGTCTCTCAGGTGTCACAGACTCTCTCAGAAGCCAGGTAGGAGGAAGTAATCCTGACCTGAATGGGGGTGATGAGTTGAGGGAAGAATTATAGACCTGCAGCAGTTGGCTAAAAGGGAAGAATGCCGAGAAAGGGGGGATAGTGAAGATATTGAGTAAAAGGTTATCAGTGAAGTAGAGACCCAAGTGGGGTGGGAGGAGGGAAGGTTCTGGCCTTGAGTCCTCTGAGGCTAAAGGGAAGGGGGTAATGAGTTTAATCTTGAAGGGGTGAGGTCCCAGGGAGGTGAAATAATTTACTACCAGAAACTTCAACACACAAACACACATATGTTGTATGTGCATGAAGATACACACCCAGTCTACACACCCCTGGTGGTTCATGGACGTCATCTAAGGGGAAATATATGGGTCCCATAACATTCACTGCTATTTTGTTGATAATACTGGGTACATTGGAGGGGCTCAGTAAGTATTTGTTGAATGAATAAATATGTTCAGAAATGGGCTGTAGATTTTATTTGGGGAGGTATCCATGTCTGAGAATGTGGAGAAGTAAGACAGGAAAAGTCGGAAGCCACTAGGCTAGACTCCCAGGAGCCCTCCACTTGGGTCTTTCCTTCTCTTTAATGTAACAATAATAATAATGGTTTCAAAATCACTTGTTCTTTTGTCTTTTATCGGCCTCTTCTATTGGACCATGAGATCTTTGAAGGGAACATCTGTCATACATAAAAACATGTTTTTAGGATCTAACCCAGGGACGGCACATAGTAAGTGCTCAGCAAATAGTTGTACAGTGAATGCAAGAGGGTGCACTTGAGCAAATGCTTGAAGCGATTCAAAGGGGGAGGGAAGGAGTGCTCTTCCAGATGGAGGCAGAGACAAGAAGCTAAGCTGCAGGGGTTGAACTAGTTGTGCTTGTGTGGGAGGCTGTAACAAAGTTGCCTGATTTGGTATTCTCATCTGTCCTGTGGGAATTAGTAACTTGTTCAAGGTCAAACAACTTGGAAATGATGGTATCTGGGTTTGTACTTGAGTTGTTCTGACTTGAGAGCTCAGGGTTCCCTCCATGCCATGTTCCCTGCTCCCCAGATTAGTTCCCATGTTATTCCACCACTTCTAAATTTGCTGCTGCCTTGTTTCTTCCCACGTAGGCCGGATGAAATACTCCGTCATGGACACCTTCTTTGTGGGACTTGTATGGAGTTGAATTTTTTTACTCTCTTCTAGCTCTCCACTGTGGCTTGAATCCGCGGGGTATTGATCACTCTGCCCGGGCTGAAGGCATTAAACTGCAAATTGAAGGGGAAGGTGTTGAATCTCAGTCCATTAAAAACAAAAATTTTCAGAAGGTGCTTGACCAAAAAGGAACCCCCAAGCGATTGCCAACAGAAGCTGAGACGGCTAAGGTAGGTAATGATCCACTAAATTAGGGAGATTCCAAAGGTAAAGTTTTGATATTTTATGGCCCAGCCACAGAGAACTGATGGCACTTTTTCACTACTCACTGTTGTATCTTCAGTTAAATAAACACTGCTGCTTGGTTCTAAGCAATAACAAACGATGTTGACTGCATCTGCTTTGGAGTGAAACTAAAACACGTTTGGGGGCCATGTCATGTCATGTCATGAGGCTGAGCGTGGTATAGAATGGCCTATCAAGAAGGATGCGTTGGACTCAAAGGTGAAAGATTTGTTTGCCAAGCTCAGATTTATCATTTTATGATATGAGGCATGTCATGTGACTATCCAGGCCTCACATTCCTCTTCTGTAGAGATCATAAAAATTACCTCCACCAATGAGGTGAACAGATAAAATAATACCATTCATTGGCAGGATTTTGTAAAAAGGGCCAGTGCCATGTGTATGAAGGACTTTTGCTGACAAGCACACTTAATTAATGATGTTTTATTAAATATATGCATGTATTCCAGGTATGGTTTCAAAGACTCTCAATGTATTGGCCTGTTGTGTCCCTGTAACAATTCTGTGAGGTAGATGACATAAACAGGACTCTAATTAATGAAAGATCTAACCATTTTTTTTGTTTTAAGATACTTAGTTCTTTTAAGTCTTAGTTGTAGGCATATAACACTCCAGTAAGAAGGGACTGGGTGGGGGAGATGATTCTTTAGCAAGGACAACCTGTTCTAGAGTTTTCCACAATGGAACTGGCAATAGATGGATTTTTATCTGAAATCAGTGAAGATGCTCATGTTTGGGGCACAGTTGAAGACGTTCATATTAGCTGGCCCCTTGGAAATTGAAGGAACTTGTCTTTATATGGTATTTGGTTTCTCCCTTGTGCATTCTCTGCAAAGGATTTTCCTTTCAAATGTCTGTAGGAGTGAATCTGTGTGTGCCTTGGAAAGCAAGGATTACGATCGCCCAAGAAAAGCTTGAAGTAGACAGGTGACTTTGTTGTCCTACAATAACCAACTCCCTCCCTGCTCCAAATGTCTTCCAAAATCAAATATGATTGTTTTTTACCCACAATTTTGAATAATTACCATTGTTGCTTCCCTTCTTTAGTGTGCATAATTAAAACTAGTGACATGAAGTACATGCTTGTGTATGTTATAAAGCATGGGAAATGAGTTGCAAGGATATTGCAGATATTTTGCACTAAGCATTTTAGTGGAGAGAAATTGCATCTCATAGGTAATCAGTTGATGGTTGAAGTTTGGTTTGTGAGCAGAGTTGGAAATAAAGTGAGCCCTGCTATATCCTGTTATATTTAAACCTCCTCAATCTCTGATGCTACACAGGCATCTTGAAAGACAAGGGGGAATAAAAGTATTAAGGATCTTTAGGAAGATAAATACCTTGACTAGGATCTTTTCAAAAGGATGCTTAACATATTAAAAGTTAGGGTAAAGAAAAACTATTACTTGTCTGATTTTAATTCAACGTTAAACATTTCCAGATTATCTCTTATTTGAAAACACATCGGTAATATAAAGTTTTATTTGAATCTGACATGATGTGATAACTTGTGAATTATTTGGAATATGTGCTACTGTATTAATTCCTGAATCTCACGTTGTTAGCAATTGCCTTCTCCTCTAGATCACTTTGTTTGCTTTGCTAAAGACGTACTTCATTGAGAATGTAGTAGTCCATAATGGGCCTTCAGAAGTAGACTGGACCACATATTAGAGACCAGATTCATTTGAATTATCCAGCTTATCTACAGTGAAAAGGGGTTAAGGAGATTATTTTCATATTTATTTAGGAATGAATGACCAGAGGCTTTAGTAAAGCTTGGAAAAAGTTTTTATTTTTTTCATGGAGGACCCGATGACAGCGGTGGTTGCTGCAGGGGGTGGGGGTAGGGGATGGAATTAAAAATAAGTGTGATTGCTGCAGACCTGCAGTGTTACCTGCACTGAACCTTCTGTGCCACAATGTGAACTTGTTTGGGGTCATGTACAAACACATTTCAATGTTTCGGTTGCCTTGAGAGGGTTATTGGAGTTGTGGGTTTTCTTTCTTTCTTGGACAAATAATTGAATCTCGGGTAATTTGACCTACTCTAAACTTAAACAAAACCCTCAAAAACCTCTGGCTAGAAATGTGTGCATTTAAAGCTACTTAGTTGTATAAATTGGTACACTTTTTCTGGAGGACAGTATGATAGTTATTGAAATTTTAAATATGTGTGATTTTTTTTTTTTTTTCAAGAATTCCCCTCTCTAGGAACTTGTCTAAAGAAATAATCATCCAGATATGTAAAAATGACTGGAGGATGGTGGTCACTCTGGCATGGTTTATAGTATGAAAATGTTGGGAAGAGCCCAAATGTCCACTCCTGGGTTGCTGGCTAGAGGAACTATGTCTGTCCATGCAATGAAATAGAATCCTCCCTTTATAAGGTAAAAGAGACCTATGTATTTATCTTAGTCTGTTCAAGTTCTTATAACAAAAAGGCTAGGTGGCTTATAAACAGTAGAATTTTTTTTTTTATTTTTTGAAAGATTTTGCTTTATTTATTTGAGAGAGAGTGCATGTGTAAGCAGGGGGAGCAGTTAGAGGAAGAGGAAGAAGCAGGCTCCCCACTGAGCATGGAGCCCATGGGATGTGGGGCTTGATTCAAGGACCCTGGGATCATGACCTGAGCCAAAGGCAGACACTTAACTGACTGAGCCACTCAGGCACCCCTAAACTATAGAGATTTATTTCTCACAGTTCTGGAGTCTGGGAAGTTCAAGATCAAAGTGCTACCAGATTCAGTATCTGATGAGGGACTGTCTCCCTTTCTTAAATGGCCATCATGTCGCTGTGTTACATGGTGTAAAGGGACAAGGGTGCTCTCTAGAGTCTCCTTTAGAGCATGGATTCCATTCATGAGGGCTCCAGCCTCATGACCTATGAAAGGCTCCACCTCTATCACATTAGAGGTCAACTAGCAGAACAGACATTCAATATCTAGCAGTATTTTAGTGGGAACATTAGTGTGATGATATTTTAAAGCGAGAGAGGGGAGAAGGGCACAGTGTATATAGCATGTTCTCATTTATGTAAAAAGGTCTTTTTTTGTATAGAAGTATCACTGAGTCTGGAAAAGTTAATCCACAATTTGAACAGTGTTTCAAATCTGGAGTTGAGATTATGGGGAAAATGTTCACTTTTGTTTTGAGGTTTTTGGTTGTCTGTCTTTTTGTTTGTTTTTACGTGTATTGACTTCAAATCCTTTTTCAGATTGCCCTATTAACTTGAGTAGCTCAACTGTGACTTTTGCTGTTTGAGTCGATATTGGGCCTTAAAAGGTGCTGTATTTCCTCCCAGGGCTTCCCATTGTTGCTAGTAAGTTATTCACCAAGGGGGTGCGTTTTCTTGGAGACTTTTTGCCTTCATGTGCCTTCAGTTGTGGAGACCATTTTGTGAGGTGCTTTTGTGTTTGCCTCTTTTTGAACTTTCTGGAATGTAACAGCTCTGACCAAGAGTTATGTTACAGTTCCATTTGACTTTCCCTTTGCTACTGATTATGCAAATCAAGGCTCTCCCACAGCATCCCATATGCACTTTCCTGTTTGCAGGCTTCACACAGGGCACCTGGTTCTGGTTCCCCATCCCCATCATGCCTGTGGCCTTGCCACTTTGAGTCCAGCCATGTTGAGTTTTGAACATCACCTGTTCCAGATCCCCAGCAGGCATAGTGACTGCTGTGGTTTTCTGACATCTGTGATTTCAAGTTTGACTTTATATCAACTTAAAAATGTACTTTCTAGTACCTTTAAGTTTCTAGAGCCTGAGGAAGGGGAGATTATAGCATGAACTTTCAATACACCATCTTGACTCTGAAATTTGTATTGCTTTCATAATCTAAAAATTATATATATCTTTCTCTCTCTCTAATCTCCATTCTTGGAAAAATTCTTTTTTTCTTTTTCTTCCCTTAGAATGTAATTTTAGAGCCTTTGGCTCTAATCCTCAAAAGACTAGAACTCTACTTCCAGAAAGAGGTGGTCTGTGCCCGGAGATTCCCATAGCTCTTACAGACCAAAGAGAAACCAGTGGAGAACCAATAGCACTTTTAATTAAGCCTTATTACTGGGCAGCATCGAGTCTAGTTGGAAAAAAAAATGGACCCAACTGAAATGTGGATCTGCCAAAGATATTTACCAATGTAAATTCTAAATGCTTCTGAACACTTGGGACTCAGGAGAGAGTACACATGCATACCAGAGCTATAGTTATAACTTTAAGATAAAAAACAAAATTCAGAAAACCAAAAAATAGCCCAAACCTATGTTAACTATTAACTTAGTTTTACAGTTGGATACAGGACAAGAGATAAGTATGGCATTTTCATCTTCTAGGGAAGTCAGAAATTATAAAGGTACATGGCTGCTTTTGTCTGCTTCCACATAGAGGGGTATGTACAATTGTGACAAAGGAGAGCCATGGTGGTCCTTTTAACACAGAGAGGGTATGGCCTCTTTCCCATTGATTTATTTTTATTCTTTTTACCATTGTAGTCATGGAGGCCCAAGACCAACTCCTAGTCCTACAGACCAGGTGTAGTTCCACAGAGCACCTTCCAAGGAAATAGTCCTATGAGAGACTGAGGTCCTTCCTGGACAGGCCCACACCCAAGGTTTATTAACCAATTTTCACAAGAAGTAGGGACAGGGCATCCAGGGGAGTAGGCACCAGCGGAACAGAACCGAACCAGTGTCATGAAGTGCAGGTAAAACTCAAATATGCAGCAGTAAGAATGGAAGCAATGAAGTCAAAGAACTTCGAGCCAAGGTTTGGCAGCAGACATCCTCAGGGGTGCTCAGCAGCAGTTTCCTTGGAGTCAAGATTCATGTTTTGGAAACAGATTAAAATAGTAGGTTAGAGCCAAGTTTATGGAATGTGAATACTACGATGAGGAGCATGGATTTATTTTCTACCTGTACTGTCCAATATGGTAGCCACTGGGCATATGTAGTTATTTAAATTTATGGCAATTGAATATAGTAGATTTACTTCCTTGGTCCTACCAGTCAGATTTCAAGTGGTCAGTTGCCACATGTGTCCAGGGGCTACTATTCTGAATAGCACAGACTTAGAACATCCTAGAAAATTCTGTCAGACATCACGGCTCTGACCTACAGAAAGCTACCAAAGTTCTCTGGGTTATAGGAGTAAGACGAAAAAGTAGTACTAACATCCTCTCTATTGTCCTTGGGCCTTGGAGGACATGTGCATCAGTCATAAGAAATGTTGAAATAGGAGTCTGTTTTGAAAATGGTGTTCCCAAATGCTCCAATGATTAAGGTTTCTGTTTCCATGGGAACTTTGGCTGTGGAATGAATCCGCCTATCAGCAGTCAGTATCCTGGCCCTTCCGCACTGGAATTCTGGGATGTATCCTCACCAATAGCCTAAACACAACATTGGGAAATGAGAAACTTCTGCCTTCTAGACTTGATTTTTCTGGGTGCTCACGAGGAAACTCCCATTCTGTGCTCTTAATACTATAAAATAAGGATTTCCTATAGTAAGTCCTTAGGATGATGATGATGGATGTATTTTTTTGTCAACAATAGTAGTTCACTAGAGCCTCTAAGGTTGTGAGTCACAGTGATAATCAGTAGTCTTGGTGGCTTTTTGAGTGTTCCTTGTATATGCATGACTGCCTAGTATTGTGTGTATGAGTGTGTCTGTGTCTGTGTTTGAGAGGCCGAGTGTGTGTGTGTGTGTGTGTGTGTGTGTGTGGAGAGAGCACGTGCAGGGGAAGGGGCAGAGAGAATCTAAGCAGGCTCCACTCTCGATGTGGGGCCCCATCTCACGACCCTGAGGTCATGGCCTGAGCTGCAGTCAAGAGTCAGACACTTAAATGAGCCACCCAGGGCCCCTGTATTTTTTTTTTTTTTTTAATAAAATGTATATCCTCATTTTGTAGCTAAGAAAACAGTATTCAAATGACTTGCCAAAACTTAGTTTCTGGCTAACTACTAAAGGAAGTCAGCATTCAAATATAAGTCAAATGACTCTAAACCCAGGGTTTTTCATTCCCTTGATGTTAAATGTACAAATGACCTATTTATTTGAAAAGAAAATGTAATCTGTTCTATTGAGAATCTGGCCAAGTAGGCAGTAGAAGAGGTTAAAAAACAGTACATGTCATCTATATTCCTCAGAGAGAAACACCGAAAATCTTGATCTCTGTTTTATATAAGGGAGAAGCAATGCCAGCATCTAAAACAGTGAATAATTGCCTACATTTGGCTTTGGGATGCATTATGTGAATCTTTGGCAGCAGGATAGCCTTTTCTCATTAGGCTAATATTAGATTTAGTTTGTATTTCTTTGGCACAGAGTTAAAGGAACTGGCCTGAAACTTGGTGCCAGAGGCAGGAGGAGGAGAAAGCCTGGTGCTTTGGATAAGCCACAGGCGGATAAATGAGAGTTGACTGGAGGCGGCTTGTGGACATTTGTAACTACTAGCAGGAAGCATTCATCTGGGATTAAAACAGAAAACTAAAAGAATTTTGACTTGGGTTAAAAGGTGAAGGGTGGATTGGTACTTAACCTTGATCAAATTACATGGCTCAGCTGCCTCTGAGAAGGTCTGTGGCAATTTGGGGATAGAATGATCTAATTCTTGGCTCTCTGTATCTCTTGGCTTGGGGAGCAAGCGTATCTCCAAAAGAAGCTGCCAATCCAATATAATGTCACCAATGATATGAAGGGGCATAACACATGGGAAACATAATGAGCACACACTTTAAGAATTGTCAGAAGGGTCAGAACAAGAGAGACAAGCCAGAATGACTTCATGCTGTGTGAGTTCCAGGGCTCCAGTACAGACTGGGCACTTGGAAAGATCTCAGGAAAAGCTATAGCAAACCCATATTTGAAGAGGTAAGCATTTATTACTGAAGTGTTGAGCTCTGAAAAAATGTAATAATTAGGATGTATGTGAGCCATAGATTCATGGTATGATCAACAAGGAACGAACCGTTGGGGAACATCTGACCACCTAATTTATAGGTAAGGGAACTGAGACTCTGGGCTTCTCAAAGATTTTGAGACCAAACAGTGGCCCAGTCTAGCCTGAAACATGGTTCTAATCCATGGCCAGTGCTTTCTACTCTATTCTGACAAATTTATATGAAAAAAGTTCTTGGAACCATTTGGTTAATGCTACTTTTCTGGTATATGAAGACCATTGTGGTGTGTCAGTGGTGTGTACCATTTGAAGCTGCAGAATGAAAGGTGATGTTTAGGGGAGATGGAACCCCTAACAGCAGATGGATCAGAACCCAGTTAGTTCCACTGACAGTTTTGACACAGCAAAAAGGGCATTTGAGTTCTAGGGAGGGCTTGTCTGGTAGCCACTCTGCCCAGATGCTTTTCCTTTCTGAAGATCAGTATCTAACCATGGAAGCAGTTAGTCCATAACAGTCAGAATTAAGATATTTCAGAATTCTGTGCATCTGCATTAAAAAAAGGTACATCTCATACCTGAGAAAGAGACAAACATAGGTGGGACTCATGACAGCAGTGAGCCTATTCTGTAGTTGTGATGAAGATGACTAGTCTTTGATGAGTGAGATTGGAAAAGCCTAGAAGTATCTAAGAGCCTTGGTCAACCTAGCTGAGTAAAGAACTCAAGAAGCAGGCAAAGCAGAGCCACACATTCAAGTAATAAGAGAAAGATGAATGTCAGAGGGAGGTAGAAGAAAGCAGAGTTTGGCCTTTGCCTACACCCATAGCTAGAGGGCTGATGCCGGTTCCTAGGGAGGGGCATTATAGATTAACAAATACACATCTTCTCTGAGCACATACAGTTTTACTCTCTATAAACATATACATGCTAAAATAGCTTCTTTACAAAATACATGTTTAGGAGGATTTTCAAGTAAATCTCTGCTTTCCTTGGTAAACTACACTGTAGTTGCTATTGAACTATAAACACTTGAACTCAGGTGACCATTTAGAACTGGTGTTTGCAATCTTTATAATAAAAAGCCAGATAGTAAATGGCTCTGCATGGGGGCACAGGAGGGGGTGTTGCTGTCTCCATGTGACTTTGAGGAAGTGGATGCATTTCACTGAGATAAGTGGTGGACCTGTGGCTTGTATGCATGTCTGCATGTCCTCACTGTGCCACATCACCTTGCCTGTGCCTCAGCCGATGGGAGGCACTAGACACCTCAGCTTCTGATGGTGCACACCCAATATTATAGAGAACTGTGGGGAGAGAAGTGGGAGGTAGAAGGGGTACTTCAAATCATTTTAAACACTTTCTCTGTAAACCTGCAAATGAGCACAACTTATGTACAGTTTGGATATAAGTTGGTAAAAGTTTATAGTGGGAAAGGGAAAAAATAATTGTAATAAGTAATAAATCACTTAAAATTGCCCTATTATACATTTAGAAAGATTTTGTAATAATTGGAAAAAGGGAATTCCACTGTGTAAAAGAAACAAAATGCAAATGACAGACACTTCTGTTTTAGAGAGATGGATATTCATCAGCCTATCATGTTCATTTATTTGCCCCAACTACCTCTTCTGAAATCCATTCATGTTGCTTCTCCACCTCACTTCACCATCTTTTCTCCCATGGACCACAACATAGCCTCTTAATGGGCTTCCACTTCCCTCTTGTTCTCCTGTGATCCTTCTCCACACAGCAATATTGAATCAGAGAAAGCCATTCACCTGCTAGGCATCCTTAATAGTTTTCCATAGCATTTAATGCATCTAGATTTGTACTTTATCATGATTGATAATACCGTAAGACATTGGGTTGTGCTTGCCTTCTCAACTTCACTACATAGCAGGCTCCCTTCTGGTTGTCTGAGCTCCAGACATACTTGTCTTTGTTTCTTGAATATACCAAGGTCCTTTGTCTGGAGAGCATTGGTATTCCCTATCCTTTCTGTTTTCTCCCTTGATCATTGGTTGGCTGATTCCTTGTCATTTAGGCCCTAGCTCAAATGTGCCTCTCTAGAGAAGACCAACCACCCTAGCTGAATTAGTCCCTGGGGACATTCTGACCTCACGGTTTGTCCTTCATAGAACTTCTTCCCTTCTGAAATCCTCCTGTTTATCTTCTGTGTCTCCAATAAAATTGAAACTCCTTTAAAGCCATGATCTTGTCTGTCTGGTTTGCTGCTGTAACATGATTACCTGCTATAGTGTCCAGCACATAATAAAGAATACATTTTTGATGAATGAATCAATTGATGCGAGACAGAAGTCTCTTGCCTCTAGTCTCTCTTTTGCCTTGTGGTTGTTTAATTATCTTTAGCCTCTCTACAAATGAGCAGAAGGATAAATCTTGCTGCTTCCTATAATGGTGGACCATGTCAGGGGAATACTTTTCTGAACACTGAGTGCAAGTGAGCTATCCTACATAAGGTGAGCAAGGAATACTTCCATAGCCAATATGCTATCATTCATCCTCACAAAGTCTAGATTGTCCCTAAGCCAGGGAAAATAGCTGTCTTGCAGTCTATGGCAAGCATTCCAAACTTAAACGCTCTGCTACCTCTGTGTTGGGACCTAGTGATCTCTCTTGCCCTCCTGGGTTGGCCAAGATTTCAGATGGCAAGTTTCCTTCACCTCCACCTGTAGCTCTCTGCAGGGTCCTCCTCATAAGCATCGTTTGAATCCCCTAACCTATTCTTTTGAAGTCAGACTTGAAGGAAATAGAAAGCACCAGCTTCTCCTTAAATAGTTACGAATTTCTGATTAAAACTGAAGATCACACCACCGGGTACCAATCAACACCTAAAACATTATTTCCAATTTTTTATGAATTAGAAATAGCTTTCAAGTGTTGCTTTCACAGGTAACCTTAGCTACACAGCATCGTAGTTGGCTTAGGTTGCTGTAGCAAAATACTATAGGCTAGGTAGTGTAAACAATAAACTTGACCTCTCACAGTTCTGGAGGCAGACAAGTCCCAAGGTCAGAGTGCCAGCTAATTGATTCCTGGTAAGTGCCTTTTACCTGGCTTGCAGATGGGCAACCTTCTGGCTGTGGCCTCACATGGTGCGGAGTGAGCTCTTTCTTCCTCTTTGTAAAAGGACATTAATCGAATGGAGCCCCGCCCTCATCTTCTCTAAAAGTATCTCCCAAAGGCCCCCATTACCAAATGCCAGCACATTGGAGGTTAGGGCTTCAAGATATGAATTTGGGAGGATGCACAAACATTTGGTCCCTATCCTATCAAACGTGCATTTTGGCCCGAAGCCGAATAGCTCAGTGTTAAATCATTATTTGGCTGAAGCTCAGTATCACCATCATAGAATGAATGCCTCACATACAAGAATAAACCTGAAATCTTAATAAGCATGTCTATTTATTACAACTTAATTAAAATTATCCCAAGCAGATTTTGTTTAAAATTGGCATTGTAGTTCAGTGGTAATAATTTCTCTGAGCTGTCAGCTCTTGTGGTTTTTACATTGCACATCTATGATACTGAAAATGTGCTCTCTTTCAGCTAAGGTCAGTAATGGAGCAACCTACATTTTTATCCAGCTCTGTCATTACAGTGTCGTGCTAATGGTGCTATTTCCCTCTCAGGTCATTAAGTTTTCTCCTCCAACAATAACTACTATACTAAAGACTTCTACTCTTGGGCTTGCCATCTTGGTTGAAAGTCATGAGGTAACTTCATTGAAACAATCCCATAAAGTAAAGCTTTTCGTTTTTTAGTACTTGAAAAAGATGCTTTTAAAAAATTCTCAAAGTGAAGCTTAATTTTGTTATCCCTTGTGGTTTTCTTCTTTAAAGCAATGTTTTCACAATATTCATTGTAAAACAGGATTCTCAGCTCAGCAGCCAGAATGGTCTTGTTAATGTGCGAGTCAGATCCTGTTATTCGTCTAATGGTTCCTTGTTTTTCTCAAAAGCCAACGTCCTTTAGATGTCCTACCAGGCCCTCCCTGTGTGATCTGTCCCCTGCCAAGTCACTCATGTCATCTGCTACTATACTCTCTTCCTTGTTTAGACTGCTCCTAGATTAAACCAGGCATCTTCCCACTGCAGAGCCTTATATTGGTTGTTCCTTCTACCTGCAGTTCCTTTTCCTCAGGAAGCATAGGCCATGCTTCTTCGTCTCTTTTAAATCTTGGCTGCTTAACCTTCTCATTGGGGTTTGCATGGGTTATTCTATTTAAATAATGACCTCTTTCCCAATACCCCTGATCCCCTCCCCAGCTCCAGTATACTCACAACTTGCTAAAACAGTATATCACTTCTTTATTTTTTTTTTAGTTTTTATTTATTTATGATAGTCACAGAGAGAGAGAGAGGCAGAGACATAGGCAGAGGGAGAAGCAGGCTCCATGCACCGGGAGCCCGACATGGGACTCGATCCCGGGTCTCCAGGATCGCGCCCTGGGCCAAAGGCAGGCGCCAAACCGCTGCACCACCCAGGGATCCCTATATCACTTCTTTATTATGTGAATTATTATCATACATCATCTATCAGAGTGTAAAGTCTGTGAGGGCAGAGACCTGTTTTGCTCAGTAATATATACCAGGCATGGTTATGATACATAGGGATCTGTCCTAGAGGTATAGCTATTTTTTGTTGTTGACATGAATTTTTGTAATCTGTATACATTTATCACTTGGCTGATAAACTTTTAATTGTGTGAAGCAAACCAGAAGAATCTTACTCTGTTACATGGCTCATTCTACTGGAAAGGGAAGTTTCATACAGCAACAGTAAACCTGAAGAACACCCCTATTTGTGTTGCTGATGATGCTATGGTAATCAGATATGTAAATAACTTGTATGATCAAATGATCATTAATTGCACACAAGCTTGGGGCTGCCAGAAACACAGTTGAAATGGCATTTGGCTACTTGGCCTGCCAAAAACCAAGGTCGAAACCATAGCTAATAGCAGATTTTTGGCCAAATGCCACAACCAAAGTTGGACTCTGGCAGCATCTTGTTCTTAATTACGCAGTTTAGCTCCTAATTGTTCACATGTCTACCTTACACTGTAATCTATTTTGGGGGAGGGGGTCAGAATCTGACAGCATTTTCTCATACTGTAGTAATAGGGTTAAGCCCTAAAAATTATATTATTAACACTATAAATATAGGATTGACTCTCTAAAAGCCTGGATAATAGTAACCACTTGGAGGTGGCCAGAACAGACCAGAACTAAAACAGAAGAGAGGAAGACATCAAAACTTGGATTTGTTATAATGCAGGGTATATAACTTCACTGTTTTATCTTCAAATTACATAGTAAAACTCACAGGCTCTGGGACCTAGGTCTGATCCCTGCCCTGCTACTTAATAGCTGTACCACCTGGGGCTAACTTCTTGACCTCTTTCTGGCTTCGGTGTCTTCATCTGTGCAGTAGGGATAATCCTCATATTTACCTCACTATGTGGTGGTTAGAATCACTGCAGTTTATATATACAGTGCTTAAAACAGCTCCTGGCATATTGTAAGCATGATGTAAGTTTGCTACTATTGTTATTCTTAATACCATTATCCTCAATCCTCAAAATATTTTGGCCAGATGGATTAGAGAATATACTTTTTTCTTTCTTCTTTCTTTTTTTTCTTTTTTTTAAGCAGTCGGTTTCAGATTGGGTGCCTACAGCCATATTGGGTTTATCAGCAAGTTTTGTTTGCCCACACAGACTTAAAGTTCAATGATTCAACAGTGGAAAAACCCAGAAATTCTTTATTTAAAAGCTCCAGATTTCCCATTTCTCAAACTTAAAAAACCTGGAAATGATAAGCCTAAATTTATACCAGCTGCAGCTGTCAGCAGTTGCCCCCTTTAGATTTGGTTCTGTCCATGCCTGGCCCTCTTTACTCCTTCTGTTTCTAGCTAAGCTTCTATAGTCCGTTTAGTTTGTGACCCTTGGGAAACGGGATCCTGACATAGTATAAAATGTAGACTTAACCTTTTCTCACTCTGTGAGAGTGGCTTCTATATCCTTAAAAATGTTCATGTCATTCTATATTTAAAGTATCTATTAGACCCCTTTTCTGGTGATACTATATTGAGCAAGACAGAAGTGGAAACTGGATCTGAAACATGTACTGTGATGCAAATTCTAATATATATTTGGAAGGAAACCAACGGAGGTCTGAGAAACTGTTAAAAATGTTAAAAATACATCCATGCCAAAAGAAGCAAGAATACTTCTTGGGAGCAAGAACACTTCATGGAACTAGGTCAGCTTGTGCATAGACCCTCAAGTACAGAAGACTGCTTAGAAAAGACCAGTGTGGCAGGTTTACAAATGGCTCAAGAGGATACTGGAGGAGAGATTGTGTGGTTTTATCTGAATTTTATACTTAGTGCGATGGAAATCATTGAAGGGTTTTAGGTAGGCGAGGGACTTGGAAAGAAAAGACTGTAGCTGCTCTACAGAGTTGTTGAGAAGCAAATAAGAGTAGAAATGGGGACATTGGGAAGGGGATATTGGAGTTTATGGTGTTGAGAGACAGTGCTGTGTTGTTCCAGAGTAGAGTAAATAGAAATGGAGAGAGGTGGGCAAATTTAAGTTCATTTTGAAGGTAGAATTGGTAAGACATGATTAGGTATAATCCATGAGGCAAAGGGAGGAATCAAGGATGACTCCTATGTTTCTGGTTGGAGCAGCTAACTAGACATTGGCATTATTTAGTAAGATAGGAAAATTGGCAAGGGAGGGTGTTAAAAGGGAAAGCTCTGGGGGGAATCAGAAGTTTCATTTTGACCGTGTTGATTTTAAAATTTCTGAGATATCCAAGAGAACGTATCGAGTAGGTTATTAAACTTGTGAATCTAGGTTTACAAGGGAAGAAGTCTTAGCTATAGACTGAAGGCCATATCTGTCACTGTGTATATTTAAGAGTACGTGCCCGCGCGTAGGAACCAAGGAGTCTTCCATTGATCCTTATCTCTAGGATGCGTAATCCCTTTGGTTTCTCCTGCTTTCTTGCTGCTTCTTTGATTCTTCTTATCCTTAACCTGCATCATTGGACTTTGAGCCTAAGAGTTAGACTGTTTAGTTTAGAGGGTATTCGTAATAGCATGAAAGCACTTGGGGAGAAGTAACGAATCCTGTCTTTTTCTGTCTGGCCTAATTTTGACTTCTTTCACCTGCAGCCATACTTACCTAGCGAAGAGACTAGTGCATATCATCAGCATTCAGAAAAAGGTTGTTGGGGATAAGCAGCTGATACAGTTTTTAGGCTTTAAGGCTTAGTAGCCTTGTATAGGAATGTGAGGGTGTATCTGCTTCTGCTTTCACCAGTGCTGTCATGGGAGATGACACCTGTGTTCATCAGTATCTGCTTCTCTCATGTGCTCATGGACCTCTGCACTTCCCAGTCTCTTAAACTGACTAGTTCTAGACATTGGCCTCTGGAGAGAAAGAAGTATCTACTAACATCAGCTAAACCCTGGAGCAAACTTCCTGTTTCTTTTTGGAAATAACGGCGTCTACATGTTCAGACTGCAGAACACAAAGTCATCCCATGGAGGACAGCTACCTAGGAGCTGACTTGTAGCTGACTTTTTGTAGAAGCAAGAAATAAACTTGTGTCCCGAGGTTTCGAGAGATGTTTGTTACTGCAGCCTAAGTCTAGCCTAACCAGATCAATCCAGGTGACATCCGGAGACAGTGCAGTGATGCTTGCTCAAAGCATAAGCTACTCACAGGGAGGCATCTGGCTAAACTTCAGGCCAGATATAACCCCCAGCAAAGATGAGTGTGCTTAACAATTACTTAGAACTCAGTATGGATCGTAACTTTCTTTTTAACAGATGGAGACTCTGCTCTTTTTACTCTCAACTACTGAACTGAAATTAAATCCCTATATGAAGATTTTAAAGCTCTTCTCCTGGGTCCCGGTGATAATTACCAGTGTTGAGACCTCCTTGGGCCTGTGTATCCCTACTGCCTCATTTTGTGTTTGTGTGTAATTGATAGCAATTAGCCACCATGTCCTTCTCATTTTGATGCTGTGATTTCCTTTCATATGGTTCTTTCTTCTGGCATGTGCTATCAAGTGCTCAGCACTTACAACTGGTCTAAATTGTTAAAAGTTTGAGGTGAATGTTTTTTTTTTTCCCCCCTTTGTCGTGGGAATGGTGGTGGTGGTTAATCTGCTTAAGTAATTACTTTTTGGAAAAGGTGACCTATTTTGCCCTCCTGAATGCAAATCTGCTTTGCATCTCTCACTGTTTACACAGTGACTTCCTGAGACACAAGTGCTTCTCCTTGAATGACCCCTTTCTCTCTTGGGCTTCCATGGCTAATATTTATTGGCAACATCTGGGGTTTAGTGCAGTGAAGTTATTTACAGCAGTGCTTATTAGTGCACTTCTGTGAGTCCTGGGAGTTTCTCGCCAGCCCCGCCATTTTGTTGAGGATGGCCCCCCGTGGAGCCCCAAGATTAGCAGCTATTTTTCAGGAAGCAGCAGGCTTGTGTGCCTTGAGGAAAACTCAGAGGATATAGGGGAAAGGAATGGTTACAAATAGAATGGACATTAGGAATCTTGTAATCCTGCTCTCTCACTTTACTGATGAGAAACTTGATGGGCAAAGAAGTGAAATGACTTGCAGACAACTGCAAGAAATAAGTTAGAGACCCAAGTAGGTCTCAAATTTTTTATTCTCATCATGACTTTTCCTTCTTGGGACTTTATTCAATATTTATCCAGGATGTTTGCAAAGAAGAAGCTTTTCTTAGATCATAGATCATTGCTTCATCATAGACCATCACTGAGAAACTCAGGTTGTGTTTGGGTCCCCCCAGCATCCTGACATTTTAAGAATTTCTCCCCCTTTCTCCTAGAGATATTCTCCTTAGAGCCATCACCCAGAGTAGGCAGTTGCCTTGAGCTTTATGCTCTGGAGATGGATGGTGAGCACTTCTGCTGAGAGTGGAATGGGAAGGATATGGCTTCTTTTTTCTTTAATAATTGTATTTGCTATAATATCTATTCCCTAGTTACCTTTTGACTTGGGGACCATGAGAACTAGATTCTGAGCTTCCAGGTTTCCATATCTAAATATTAGAAGAATTTTCCAAAGAGTAACTTCGTGCTTTATTATATCTGAAAGCTTATATTCTTCACTGCAGAGGTACTTCCAGTGCTAAATGCTATAGTGCCATGACAGTCCACACAGGCCGAAGTGGGCTAGAAATATTTTTGGAAGCCATTTCTGTAGTGAGATGGTTAATAACAACATGGAAGTAAATTAACTGTACAGTACTTTATAGACTATATAAATACATCATGCTAAACCCAAACAGAATTCGATTCTACTTAAACTTCTCCATAGCTGGATCCCCAAAATGTATGTGGATGCCTCAACACTACCCAATATGAAGAAGGTTTGACAGAGAGTGTAGAAGGAGACAGTTTTTATCTTAAGTAACTGTGGATGAGATACCTTTTCTTAGCAAATCTCACAGTTTTTAACAAAATCTATGATTATGTGATTCAGTAAGGCCCTTTCTTGGCTCTGAGAAAATGAGTCTGGAAACTTCCTATTATATTTGCCCCTATTTAGCCTCAAATGTATATGATGATCCCTAAAAAGCATTAGCTTTCTGAATGCTAGCTACTTTAACTCTGTGTATGATGTGGTACTTGGTGAGCTTTTATTTTTAAATTTGTGTTTTAAAGTAAAAATGTATGTTGAATAGAGAGCAATTTCTTTCAATTTAAAATTGAATTTTAAAAAAACCCCAGATTTATCTTATAGAAAAGGGCATAGCTTTGTGTAATCATTAAGTATGATACACTAAGCTTGCTATGTGCATTACTTCTATGCAAAGAAGTTTGAAGGAGAGAATGTTTTTATTCATTTTTATTTATTTTTATTTTTATTTTTGGAGAGAATGTTTTTAATTACAGTGAACACTTATGTGGCAGTTGTCACGTGTCAGGTGCTGCTCCAAGTGCATTTCATGTGTCACCATTTATACTTCTCGCAGAGTGGATAAACCAAAAGCCCTCCCATTACAAATCTTTTTTTTTTAATTTTTTAATTTATTTATGATAGGCACACAGTGAGAGAGAGGCAGAGACACAGGCAGAGGGAGAAGCAGGCTCCATGCACCGGGAGCCCGACGTGGGACTCGATCCCGGGTCTCCAGGATCGTGCCCTGGGCCAAAGGCAGGCGCTAAACCGCTGCGCCACCCAGGGATCCCCCCATTACAAATCTTAAGAAATATAACAGAAATCTTAATAAATGCAGGCAGAACTTGTAAGGCAGTAAAGGAAGCCTTGCTGGAAACAAGGGGACTGAAAACCAGGAGAAGACTATGAGAGGGCACTCTGATACCTTTGTAGACAGTTGACATTTGAGTTTTAATATTCATGTGGGGTTAGAAGTGAGAGAGTTGGAATGGCCACCCCTGCATAAAATAAGAACTCTCAAAGGGGGAGTATTGGGAATGAGTGGTCTAAAGAGTCTTTCATTAATACAAGAAAGCAAAAGGAAAATTTTATCTGTCTTAACTTGAGTTCTAGGTAAGGGGATAAAAGGTCTTCCTGGAAAAACTTGACTTCATGTACCTGATGTCCTGTGAGTTTAGGATTTATAATTCCCATGTTCCATGAGCTAATGGCTGAGAAATTAATTCCCAAATTAGTTTTTGTGCTGGTAATAGCCCTGGGACAAGTCCCAGAACAAAAATCTACTCTGAAGGGAGTCTTTTTGAGATATTAGGAAATCAATAAATAGCTCTCCTTTCTTTTCCTCCTAAATTGGGACCCTACTAAATTATTGAGTCAGGCAGCTTAGTCAGAAATTCACCTCTATTCCTGATGAATCTGATTGGACAAGGTGCTGTATGAGCTTGCACATGCTTTACCATCTAACCTGATCAGCATCTTTATTGAGCTCAACTTCAGTTACAGGTCACCCACATGGGCTAGGCCATTTATATCAATCCCCCAAAGATTGTGTATGGCCCAGAGTTATCTGTGTCACTGTATAATGGTAGAAGGAACAATTCACTGGTAAGAAAAGAACAGTTCTAAAGTTTCACACATTTGATGAAATAGCCTCAAAATGTATGTAAAAATTCCATGTGAAATTGACAAATTTACAATCATAGGAGAAAGCTTAAACTTCCATTTCTTAGTAATTGATATCCTAAGCTAGACCAGTGTTAGAAAGGACATAGAAGATATAAACAACACAACAATCTTAATCTAGTAGACAAAGTTAGAATCTTGTACCAATAATTAAAAACAGGTTCTATTGATACATACAAGCCAGTAAGCTACACATGGCAAATTAAAAATTCATGTGCTATAACCTAAAGATTGCATCTTACATCCTTGCATAGGGAAGGTCTTGGACATTCAAAAGAAGACATTTACAGAAATGTTAAAGGATTTTTTATAATACACAAATAAGAATGTAAATATCCATGAGAAGATAACCAGGTAAGTTAATTGTGTTGTGTTCCTACAAGGAATACTAAACATTTAAGATGATTAGATTTGAATTACCTGACTTAAAATGGGGAAGTCTCATAAAGGTGAGTGACAACCAAATTGTAGAATAATCTGACATAGTGAGATTTTTGTAAAGTTTGAAAATGTAAAAAAAACAAAACAACAAAAACTGAGTGTATATATAAATACTACACTATATAAATAGAATATGCTAAATTTTATAAACAATATTAGGATATTTTTTCCTGTTTCTTTTTTTATTAAGTTTCTATTTAAATTCTAGTTAGTTAACGTAATCCAATATTAGTTTCAGGTGTACAATATAGTGATTTAACACTTCGCAACAGTTAGGATGTTAGGACATTTTTAGAGATAGGGTAAACTTGAAGGGAGCAAAAGTGATGGAGAATTGGTTTTACTACAATGCTTTTAACTGTTTGAAATTTTTTTTTTTCTAAGAGCTCTGGAGTACAATTAGACGTAATTTCAAGATTTTACGTATCTAAGTGAAACCGCAGACACACAAATGTACAAATTAGCTACGTGAAAAAGTATACCACTGGGACTCAGATTATGTGTCGAGATGTTCTTTAGTTTTGATCATGTGTCCTCAGACTGTGGAGCCCTTTCCTAACTACTGTGCATGTTCTCCTGCATAAAGATGAACTTTGGATACTATCATTCTCCATGAAAGCTGTTCTGATCTATCCTAACCCCAGTCAATATTAACCTTTCTAAGTGTTCCCTCAGCATTTTGCTCTTCCTCTATTATGTCCCTTATGTCGTAGTTAACATGGTTGCATGTGTGCTTCTGTCACTAGACTGTGAGTTTCTTGAGGACAAATTTTGTATCTTTATCATCCCTTACTATTAGCATCTTTATACTTACTAGATTCTGAAAATAACCTTAACCAGTTTTATTGACATTTTCAATTCAAAGATTCATGTAATCCAAAAATTTGTCTTTGGTGACAGACAGAAAGACTCACACATACATGTCACTCATCAGTTGGCAAAGGTAGATAGATCATTGGGATGCCCAAATACTGTGACACATGGATGGCCTTTTTTTAGGGAGTCTTAGTCATTTCTGCCACATGAGTCCTGAAGAATGTCCTATAATATCTGAAACTCCTTTGCCCTCATCATGACCTTACTAACAATTCTAGAAGACCATGCTTGGGGGCATGGGAGTGACATTTTTGGCTATAGAATGTAAAGAGATGAATGTTGGATCTTTGAGGATATTTTTTTTAAATACTCTAATTTAAATTTTTAATTTTTCCTTATAAGGTGATTGGTTGGTAGATTTTGCCTTGCTCTCCATTTTAAAGAAGAGAATACAGATGAGCACAACAGCAAGGACTCCAAATCTAAATTTTATACCTTTTGCTCAGTGCTCTGTCCATAATTATTTTACCCTGATATTATTCCCCATTTTCAGGGTGTGATTTCTTCCTTTTCTTTTTTTCTAAGCCACTGTAGTAGAAATAACTAATAACTAGGGCACTCACTGAAAATCATCAAATACCAGGGATTGGTAATTGTGCCCAAAAGTCATTTTAAAATCCCTTTACTATGTAGTGAGCTGATACAGTGCTCAAAGATCCAGTCATACCTATTACCTAATTTCATGTTGCAGTGAGAAAGCATCTTCACTGGTTGCAGTTAGGTTACTTACAGTATAACGAACATTTTCTTATGGTTTGTTTCTGTTCAGGAAAAGTAATGATAAACACATGGCAGAGCCAGGAGCTGGTCTGCACTTCATTGGCACTCTGATATTTAGTGGAAATGGGGAGATGTATAATGTGCTGATCTACAGAGTAGAAGAGCCCTCTTATTTAAACTTTATGGTATTAATATTTTTGAATATTGATTTGGTTGTCAACATGGGCTGTAGAATTCATTCAGCTGTTTAATTCATTTAACAAAAGGTTTTATAATCTAGTATCTCTGTGATCATGTAGAGAAGACAGGTTTGTATGTATATCAATAATACAAAGTTGATGCATTAGAAGAAATCTGGTTGGCTTTATTGTGGGTGAGCGAATGAAGAGGTGGAGAACTGTTTTGGAGAAAGAAATTTAGTATATTCCTTCTGGCACCCTCTCAAACTGTGAAACTTGGGTAAGAATATCTTAGTTGTTAGTGATTTAAACAAAACAAAGAATGGAAACCAAGTGTAAAGATAAACAACATCAGGAACATAATTTTTCATTACGTACCCAGAGAAAGTTGTAATGGAAACTAATTCATAATTATTTGATTTGTGGAGCCACTTTGTGTTGCTTGTTTTGCTTTCTTCTCACATTTGCTGTGTTAACAAACAACAGATGAATGTTAGCTCTTTTGTAGTTGAATTAACTGATTATTTTTCTCCCAAATTCCTGATTGGTCATCTTAAGGTATGCACCCCTCTCCTGTACATGTACAGACATGGAAAAATATTGTGTGTTACAGTTCTCTAGAGCAACAGAGCCAAAAGGAAAGATAGAGATCTATGTGTCTGTGTCCTGGCAGTGTGTCAAGACACTAACTAGTTAAGGAAGTAGCTCATGTGATTGTAGAGTCTGGCAAGTTTGAAATCCACAGGGCAGGGGGCAGGTTGGAAACTCAGAGTTTCTATGTTGCAGTTTTACAATTCCTTCTTTGAGAAGTCTCAATCTTTCCTCCTAGGGCCTTTAACTGATTGGATAAGGCTCACCCACACTATGGGGGGGGTTTTATTTATTTATTTTTAAGATTATTTATTCATTCATTCACTCATTCATTCAGTCATGAGAGACAGAGAGGCAGAGACATAGGCAGAGGGAGAAGCAGGCCTCCTACAAGAATCCGGATGAGGGACTGGATCCCGGATCCTGGATCCTGGGATCACGCCCTGAGCCAAAGGCAGACACTGAATTCCTGAGCCACCCAGGTGTCCTTGTGGAGGTGTTTTATTAGGGTTCTCCAAAGAAACAGAACCATAAGGTGTAGGGTGTGTGTGTATGTATGTATGTGTGATTTATTATTATTAAGGAACTGGCTAATAAGATTATAAAGTCTCAAGATACCTATAGTCATCAATGCACTGGAGACCAAAGGGAACTGATGGTATGGTTCCAGTCCAAAAGCCAGTAAGCTCAGCACCCAAGAAGATCCACTATTTTACTTTGAGTCCAAAGGCAGGAAAAAAATAAAACAAAAAACTGATGTCTCAGCTCAAAGCAGTCAAGTGGAAAAAATTCCCTCTTGCTCATGAGGAGGTCTGCTTTTTTGTTCTATCCAGGTCTTCAACTGATTGCCCATGTTAGGACAGTCTGCTTTACTCAGTCTGAATTCAAATATTATTCTCATAAAACAAACAAAACCCTCATGGAAACACCTAGAATGGTAATTGACCTGATATCTGGGTACCCATGGCTTAGTCAAATTGACATATAAAATTAACCATCATAGAGGATAATCTACTTAATGTCAACTAGGTTTTTGTTGGCGGGGAGGTAGTTAGAATTTATTTGGGAGAAAGAGTGCACACAAACAAGGGAGAAGGGCAGAGGGAGAAGCAGACTCCTTGATGAGCAGGGAGGCTGAAGCAGGACTTGATCTAGGAACCCCTGACATCATGACCTAAGCTGAAGGCAGATGCTTAACTGACTAAGCCACCCAGGCACCCCTGACTGAATGTTAAAAAAAAAAAAAAAAAAAAGTGCTGTGGGATGCCTGTGTGGCTCAGTGGTTGAGCGTCCGCCTTTGACTCAGGTCATGATCCCAGGGTCCTGGGATCGAATCCCACATTGGGCTTCCTGCAGGAAGCCTGCTTCTCCCTCTGCCTATGTCTCTGCCCGCCCCCCCCCCCGTGTGTCTTTCATGAATAAATAAATAAAATCTTTAAAAAAAAATGCTGTTATAGGAGCATATAGACTATTATTTGACCAAACCATTGGGCACTGAAGCCTAGTCAACATGTAAACTAATCACTGCATAAGGTATATTTTTAATTTTTTTTTCATTATAAAAGTACTGTAACCACATTGTAAATTATTAGGAAGCTAGGAAGGAGAAAAAGTAATAAATCCATTACACCACCAAAACTTGTTTTATTTTCATCATCTTTTTAATAAAAGGGTGTATTTTAAAGTATCTTAAAAATACTTGCAGTAATGTTTTAGATGTTTGAAAGGTTTTATCTCTTGCATTTGTTTCAGTGATCAGAGCAAAAACGCTAGAATGGGAGCTGGAGCTCAGGATGCGCATCCCATCTCTGTTACTCACTAATTTCATCAGCTGGGAAAGAAATCTAATCCTCCTAAGCCTTGGTTTCCATATCTGTTTATTAACAGTTTGCACTTGGAAATCTCTAATGACCTATTCAGCTTGAATATTTTATTAATCCAGGATTTCTTAAAACGGTGTATATGCTCCGCTTTATTACTGTATGTTGGAGGGTTGGAGGTAGTACACAGATGAACAGTGCTTACTAATCAGTGTTTTATTATGTATTTGAACAAAAACTAAGCACACAAAATCATGGCTTCCTCATTGTTGCTTAGGGCAGGGTGGAAATTAAACGAGGAATCGTTTTAAGGAAAAATATTAAGAAAAAACATATTTTAGACTCATATGGACAAACATTAGAAATGAATGAAGTCTATGTTCTATTGATCTGTGAACCTAACTTGCACTTGAGGTGTTTTCATGCTGCTTTCCAAGAGATCCCTGAAGACCACGGTTCTTTTAGCAGAAAGCAGTGTAGAGAGTTGTTTGCTTAATATTTTACTCAACCTGAATTGAATACAACCATGTGCCAAGTTCTGGCCAGGTGCAGGGATCCTTGGGCAAATGGAATGTGGCTGGCTTTGGTCCTTAATACCTTACAGTCTCCTGGGGCATCAGGGGTGTCAATGATTAGTTATAACCCAGTATCATATCTGCAGTAATAGAAGTATGTACTAGGGATCCATTTTGGGGTAACAGAGGAAGGACACTATGCCTTGGGGATATCAGGTAGAGCCTCAGTTGTGGTCATTATTGACATAGCTGACGAATTGGGGATGGGTACTCTAGGTACAAAGAATAGGATATCCAGAGGCTTTCAGGAGACCCTTTGGTATTTTCAGATACATATTTTTATATAGGAAGTGCCCATAGAAGATGTTGTTTTCAGACAGTCTTCCTAGTTCTAGGTGGCAAGCCTGAACTAATCTTTTAATATTCATGGATTAGATTCTGGAAGATATGCTGTCTTTTGCCTACCTGTTACCTGACTTGGGGCTTCTATTTCTCTACTCCTGGGCTAAGTCTCAAGCAAATGTCTGCATATCCTATAAACATGCTTTCTCAACATGGTTTCTGTCATTTAAAAAGAAAAAAACGCAAGAGAAGAAAAATGATACTTAGTGATCTTGGATTGAGGTAAAACTTTGTATCCCCGATGAAATGCCAGAGTTTGGTTTTGTGTTTGCTGGGAGCCTACTGTAAAGCAAACCGATGTGGCCTTCTGTTCTGTCCCAGGTGCCAAGAGCTTGCTGGGCTGGGTTCCCACTGAGTCTGTGTAATGCATTCCTTCTGTCCCACCCCATATTGCAGATCTGCCGAGGCTGACATCATCACCTTGGATAATAAAGCCATCCCCAAATGTGTTACAAGTCGCACTGCCTAAAGGAGGCATGGAGGTGGGGGGTGCAGAGGGGCTTGCCAATTAGCTCAATATTATAATTTCATTTGCCTTCTTTAGGAAAAAAAAAAAAGTCCTCTGTAGAAATAAGAGTGATTACACATTTAAATTAGAAGTATTTTACAGGGCTAATTTATTGCTCCATTGCTGTCTGCCCTGCAAGCAGATCTGTTCATCTGTTCTCTTGGCAGCCTGCCGGGTTGAAGTTTGCTTTCTCTCCCAGTGGGCCTCATCTGGACACCTTGGGAGCTGATGGGAATTGTATGGACAAAATGGGTGTGTGCTGCTGGGGAGAACTGTTTGATGCAGTGTTATTCAGGTTGAGAGCAGAAGAGTTCAGGGCTCTAATTTCCCTACCAGGGCTGGGATTTATAGGAACTTTGTCTCATTCTACCCCCTTGCTTTGATATGATAGCTAAATGCTGCTGGTTACTGGTAGAGCCCCACCTTAAACATCACTTGGTCCAGTTTTCCCTGACCACCCATAGCATGGGTGAGTCCCCTAATTACGTTCTATGACAACACCCTGTGCTTCTTCCTCAATGCACTTGATAGCAGCTCCTTTGCTGTCCCTTCACTGCACTGCAAGCAGGGATGATGGCATTTCTCAAGATCGTGCTTTGTGCCAGGCTCCTTTCTCAACATTTCTCGTGTCTAACAGTGTCGGTTGAGGTCTAGTCCCAGAGCTGCGCTGCTCATACAAACTCTGGGTGGTGGGGGGTGGTGTGAATGAAGGCAGTACTTGGGCTGGGTTTGGTGGCAGGATAATAAAGTGCCATGGCTTTCAAGTTAGAAATGATCTTAGCTGGGTCTCTTATGAGCTGTGTAACTGGGGGAACTTAACTTCACATATAACCACAGATTGACCCTGACTGTAGCGGGCACTTGACACGTTAACTCTATTTTGTCAATTCTAAGCTACAGGTTTTGTAAACCTTTCAACATTACTGAAATTAAGAGGCCTCTTAAAATTGCTTGCATATCCTGGTTTAATTGGCAGTGTGTTTTCTTTTTCAGGGATACATAAATGTAATGATGCATCTTAGGGGGAATCAGGATTTATAAAGTATGGTAGCTCGCTCTCTTCTATGAGGAACACAGTGGCACATTCCTCTGCTTCAGTGTATAATACCTGTGTAGCATTTAAAATTGGCTGGGCTGCTTATTTTTTTGATATGTATGCTTATATATGTATGCACCTGTGCACATTACACAAATGTGTGTGTGTGTATATATGCAGTTGGGGGCCTCATTCCAGGTCTAGTGCTTTTTCTGCCTGAGGCCTGGGCATCTGCATTCCAGCAGTTGCCCTTGGGGTTCTGTCATAGGTATCATGAAACAAGTCGAGAACCAGTGCCTTCACTTATCTGCTGCTGACTTGATTCTACTTCTGCCTTTTTCTATTGGCTTTCTTCCTCTCTTTATATATGGAATCATCTAGCACAACACCTGGCACAAAGCATGTTCTCAATATATGTAACTTCTCATCCTTTCTCCTTCATATTTTCAAAATCGGTGAGTGAATAGGAGATATAGGGGATGGAGTTGGCAGGATGTGTGGAGGAAGCAGGGGAGTAGAGGGAGAGAGCTACTGACTGGCCTCTCTCCATGTTGTTAGCAGGAAATAAAGATTGGAGATGGGGAGAAAGCCAGACACCTTGCTTGTGTACTTCTGGGCTGTCTCCATATCATGCTATTCCTGTTTCCTTGGTATATTATAGTGTACATCATGCACTTTAGTTTCCATTTGGTTTTTCATGGCCTGTGGTCTGGGGTGAAATCCCTAGAGCAACTCTCTACCCTTTTGGGCTGACTTACCATCCTGACCAACCTAAATAACATGTACCTAAGAAACCAGGCTATAGGAAGGCCTTGTGATTTGCCCATTATTGCTAGTCTTGTGAGTTACCTAGAAAACCCTGAACACAGATATTTCTTGTGTGCTCTCCCCTACTTCCAAGCTACTTCTTCTTTTGGCTTTAAATTGCATCCTTAGACACCGAGGCTCCTTCCACAGTTTGGCTATCGTGGCCATTGCTGCTATAAACATCGGGGTGCAGGTGTCCCGGCGTTTCATTGCATTTGTATCTTTGGGATAAATCCCCAACAGGAGCCTCAGTGTCCAACGAAAGATGAATGGATAAAGAAGATGTGGTCTATGTATACAATGGAATATTCCTCAGCCATTAGAAACGACAAATACCCACCATTTACTTCGACGTGGATGGAACTGGAGGGTATTATGCTGAGTGAAGTAAGTCAGTCAGAGAAGGACAAACATTATATGTTCTCATTCATTTGGGGAATATAAATCATAGTGAAAGGGAATATAAGGGAAGGGAGAAGAAATGTGTGGGAAATATCAGAAAGGGAGACAGAACGTAAAGACTGCTAACTCTGGGAAACGAACTAGGGGTGGTAGAAGGGGAGGAGAGCGGGGGGGTGGGAGTGAATGGGTGACGGGCACTGGGGGTTATTCTGTATGTTAGTAAATTGAACACCAATAAAAAATAAAAAGACTAAAATAATAAAAAATAAATAAATGTTCTAGAGAAATAAAAAATAATAATAAAAAATAAATTGCATCCTTAGACCTTCCAGTAGGAAGATTTTCATGGAACACTGTGCCACTTAACCAAGGGCTCTAAGAGAGGAATGGATTCCTCTTGGTCTATATGCTCCTCTTAGATCCTTCCCCACCCTTAGAACTAATCTGTTTCTGGTCAAAAATACCTGTAAACCTTGTATAGCTAGTAACTTCCACATAAAGTATTGTAGAATAATTAAAGAGTGGAGTATAACCTACTTTTGTGACCCTATATGTCTAGCACATAAGTAGTAACTAAATGTGATTATGCAAGTGGGAAAAGGTGGGAATGAGCATTACCATCTGAGAAGAAACTGGTGGATCAGCTTAGATCATGGATAGTTTCAGTCTTGGGGAGATAGGAAATGTAGGTTGGGGACAAATGGTTAAAGATCTATGACACCAGACCCAAGAGCTTAGGTTATTCTGTACATGGTGGGGGGGGGGGGGGCGATTTTCGGCAAAGGAGACAATGGAGTAAAAATATGTTGGTAAAATTCATTTGGCTCAAATGGTTTGCAACTGGGAGACGTTGGAGGTGAAGGTGGAACATGAAGATTAAGACTATTCCAGAACTTCCTGAGTGACAAAGATTTTGAATGTTATCAGAAGGGAGGGAATGGAAGCAAAGACTCCAAAACTATGTTATGAAGGAAGAATCTGTGTTGTTGAAGGATGTGGGGTCAGGATCCCTGAGGTTTCCAGTGCACACTGAAATAGGGTGTGGGAAAGGAGGGCTAGCTAGAGGAAAAGAAAAAGGTGATTATTTTGTCTGATTTCATTAGGGTTTGAAAGAAAAAGGTGATTATTTGGTTTCATTTCATTAGGGTTTGAAATGAAATGAAGGGAGCTCTTCTAAAGGGAGGTGTCCAGCTAACAAAGACAGACCTGTCTTTGATGGAGATAAGAGATTTGAAAGTTGTATGCCTAGAGGTGCAGTTGGCATCATGAGTGTGGAAAAATGATCTGAGGATTATAAATGCACAGACTCTGGTAAGGCCCAAAGTGAAGACAGGCCAAGCAGGAAATCTGCAGGGCCCTAGGCATGGAATAATCTATTCCAGGGTCTCTGTCTTCTCAGCAATTTTGTGTGTGTGTGTGCTGGTGGCGGGGGGGGGGGGGGGGGGGGGTGCTAGGACTACCAAATAGCCCTTTTTGTCTTCATTCTTACTGTTTAATTCTTTTTTCCCCTCTCACCCTCTCTCATGGATCTACCTTTAAAAAAAAAAAAAAAGAATTTCTTATATTTTATTTTTTCCAGCTTTAATGATATATAACAAAGGCTAGATAACATACCCATTACCTCAGTTATCTCTTTGTGTGTTTGGTGAGTACGTCTAAGAACTGTTTTCTTAGCAACTTTCAAGTATGGGATACAGTATTTTTCCCCAACTTTGAGATGTAATTGATATATGTCATTGTAGAAGTTTAAGGTGTACAATGTGTTGATTGGATATTGCAAATTGATCACCACCTTAGGGTTAACTAATGCTCCCATCATGTCACATAATTACCATTTCTTTTTTGTGGTGACAACATTTAAGATCTACTCTGTTGGCAATTTTCAAGTATATAATACAGTATTCGTTCACTGTGATCACCATGCTATGCATTAGATTCCCAGAAATTATAGTCACTGTGCTTTCCATTATATTGCCTTCCCTTTTCTCTCTTCTTTTTGTCCCTCCCTCTTTCCTTCACTTTCATTTTTTTCTGTCTTTGGTTCCCATTTCCCTAACCTAGTGCAAAGATGCCTGAGTATTTATTTAGGTAGGCTAGAGACAATATTGGATGCAAGAGGCTACAAACAGAAAGGAAAATGTAGACAACCTTGGGAAGTTTACGGTTTTGTTTTACATATTCCTCACAAGACTACTACTTTGTCCCTCAAGGGCATATTATTCCTCATTATAGAAATAAAAGGCATTTTGTTACATGGTATTTACAGATAGCCTGATATTGCCTGAGTGTGTATAGACTCAGAAATTAACTTTCACTTGGATCTAGTTATAAACAATCTCATATAAGTAATTGTCATAAAATTTTTTTTTTTCTTTTTTTCCTGTACTCTGGCTTCCTAATTCTGGGAATTCTTGCATTACTATATAGTGGCGTTGGAAGTTGAAATCTGAATGATACCACCTCCTGAAAATATGCATAGTATTGTATTCCCATAGAAATCAGACTTTAGGGACGTCTGGGTGGCTCAGCAGTTGAGCATCTGTCTTTGGCTCACGTCGTGATCCCAGGGTTCTGGGATCAAGTCCCACATTGGCCTCCCTGTGAGGAGCCTGCTTCTTCCTCTTCCTGTGTCTCTGCCTCTCTCTCGGTCTCTCATGAATAAATAAATAAAATCTTTTAAAAAAAAATCAGATTTTAAAAGATGTATCAAAGATCGTGCTCCTTCATTGGCACAGTATCTTAAGTACTAATTTACATTCATAGCAAATATCTCAGGGATATTTTAATTTATATCTAAATTTTTTATACACAGCAATCTTAATTTTATATGTAGATGTTTTACATCTAAATAATTTATATCTAAATCATAAAGTGACTTGATTTTATTATTTTTAAAAATTTATTATTTTTCTAAGATTTTATTTATTTGACAGATACGGAGCACAAGCAGGGGGAGGGAGAAGCAGGCTCCCCCCTGAGCAAGGAGCTTGATGTGAGACTCAATCCCAGAACCTGGGGATCATGACCTGAGACGAAGGCAGATGCTTAACTGAGCCACCCAGGTGCCCCAAAAGTAACTTGATTTTAAAAACAAATGCTGTTTGGAAAACAAATGCTTTCCCCCACTGAAAATGAGATCATCTACTTGTAGTTACCCATCTCAGAGAATAGCTTTTTTATATCACTCCGTTATCTTGCTGTTGCCTCAATGTCCCAAGCACATTCTCCATGTGGCCATGGTAGCCCACTTCTCACTAGCTTAATAGTTCTTTCATCTTTGCATGGAGTAAAATGGACTGCCCTCTTCAAAGACCTATATACACCCTCTAGCATTGCCTGCTCACCTTGACTTTCTTTGGTTTATCACCAGTAAGATATTTGGCACACTTATCTTTAAGAATCAAAATGCTGAGGGGTGCCTGGCTGGCTCAGTTGGTAGAGCATATAACTTTTGATATCGGGGTTGTAAGTTCAAGCCCCATGTTAGGCAGGAAGCTTACTTAAAAAACAGATTAAGAATCAAAATACTTAAAACCATGATATAACATTTATCTAGTAGATTAGTTAGTATATTTGTGTACTTTATGTTTGACAGTTTTCAGTTACTGAAGTATGTATGTGTGTACTTAGTCATGAGTAAATTATAAAGCAACATAAAAATATTTGATAGAGGGAATTTGTCTATAAGGAATTTACAATCTTTTGCATGGTGAGTCAGAGCTTAAAATAACAATCTATTACCCCCAGACAAAATCCTACCCTCTCCTCCTGCCTATTTTATAAATAAAGTTTTATTGGAATGTAGCTACAAACATTTGTTTACACATTACCTAGGATTACTTTCAAACTATAATGGCAGATTTGAGTGGCCCACAAAGTCTAAAATATTTATTATCGGGTCCTTTAGAGATTAAGTTCTCTTGACTCCAAGCTTAAAAGCACTAAAGTATGTCAACTGATGCCCAGAGATTTGGCCCAAGGTCTCATGGACAGACATTTTCAAATTCATATAAAACATTGTATACCTACTTGGAAGAGGGCAAGCCAGAAAGACACAGACTGAAACCTCTACTCTTGGCTGATTGTATGATTTTGAACAGGGACATAAACCCAGAGTCCTAGTTTCCTTATCAGAAAAGTGGACATAAGAGGTGCCTGGGTAGCTTAGTCAGTTAAGCATTGGACTCTTGATTTTTGCCTCCAGTCATGATCTCAGGATCTTGGGATCCAGCCCCTTGTGTCAGGCTCCACTGAGTGTGGCGCCTGCTTAAGATTTTCTCTCCCTCTCCTCTGTCCTACTCCCAACCCCCTCTAACATGTATACTCTCTTTCTCTCTTAAAAAAAAATTTTAAAAAGTGGGCTTAATGTAGCTATCTACTTCCCTAGGTCATAAGAATGTAATGAAATAACACATATATACTACCTAATATGGTTATGTGATAGTTTCTCTGGCTAAGACTTGCCCTCCTGACTTCAAGCTTATAGGATTCTGCTACCTGACAGTTAAGAGGACTCTCTTGCTCTCTAATTTCAACTTAACAGAAAGATTTCTGATTGGCCCACTCCAGTCATGCCCACCTCTAGGTCAATCACTGTGTTACCAGGATCCTATGACCTGAAGATGCATTTCTCATTAGAAAGGGATGCAACATAAAACTAACATGTTAACTACTTGCCTTTACCTGTGTTTACCTCCTTATTTGACTTTACCCAACCTTTGCATGTATTCCAGCTTGAGATAATCTTTTAAGGATGAAGGCCTAGAGTTCACATGTGTATTTATTATGTGGCTAATTGCAATGGTGCAGGCTTGAAGATTCTTTACTGCAGCATCAGGAGTAGCAACCACAGCAGTTTATGAAGCTCCTAGGACATACCCAGGGTTATGCACAATTCCCTACCTGCTGGCAATATCAAATTTCTCTTCCACTAAGAAAGCATATGGTGGTGCAAGTGAGGCTGATGACATTACAGATGACCTTGGATCTGCTGGGAGGGTGGGAAACAATCATAAAGCACTAGCCAGATCGAGCACTGCATTATGCTTTAAAAATTACTGATGACAAACCTCATCACTGATCACAATGCACCGGGGACCTGTGTCATGCTAGTTGAGAACCACTACCCTGGAAGAATTTGGAGTTACCTGAAGGTGATGGCTTGTAAAGTGAGGCATGATACAAGGTAGATTGAGAGCCTAAAAAATAGAGATGGCATCTGGAATAGTTGAGAGTGTAAAACATCCTACAGATAAAGGGTCTTTGCATTTATGGACCTGTGTTATAGGTCTCTGGTTATAACGCCTTCCACTAGCTTAAGCAAAAAAAGAATTTATTGTAACAATGAAATATATATTCTAGTCTTCAGTCATCTAAAATAATGTCTGACAGAGTGCCTGGGTGGCTCAGTCATTTAAGCATCCAGCTCTTGATTTTGGCTCAGGTCATGATCTCAGAATTGTGAGATTGAGCCCTGTATGGGGCTCTGCTCAATGGAGAGTCTGCCTGAGATTCTCTCTCCCTCTGACCCTCCCCCGACTCGTGCATTCTCTGTCTCTAAAATAAAATCGTAAAATGATGTCTGACATATAGTTGGTGCACAGTAAATATTTGAATGAATGAGTGATCTCAACCAGGAAGTCATTCTAATGAACTCAGTGTTCAGTCTCCAGGTCTTCTTTCTGTCTCTCAATGCATAACACCCGATTCTCCTCTCCCTTGCAGCTCGTGTCTACTTCCCAGTCCATGTGGCAGCACATGGCCACACAGCTCCTGGGTGGATGCTTCAGCCATGTGATAAAGCTGACTTGATTCCCTTATTCCCAACTCTTTATTCTGGTAGCTAGGAATCTGATTAGCCCAATGTCAGTTAGCAGGTCCCCTTAGTAAATCACCGTGACATAAACATGATGGCCAGTAGCATCATCGCCAGAATCCTGTGGTTCTGGTTTGGGCAATATAGAAAACACTGTAAGACACAAGTTCATGATAGACTGGTAACAGTCCCAGGGGTATCTACTGTGTACCCCATTAAATCAGTTAAAAAGTGTGAAAGCCAACTTTCCATGCAGCTCACAACAGAACAGTATTTGCTAAGGATTGGTTGGTGATTGAAGCTGGAGTCAGAATAATTCAGTCTCCTAGTCTTGGATAGAATGTCAACCCTGTTCTTTTTTTTTTTTTTTTCTTTGAAGATTGATCCATTTATTAGTATGTGTGCAAGCAGGGAGGAGGCAGAGGGAGAGAAAGAATCTGAAGCAGACTCCCTGCTGAGCACAGAGCCTGACCTGGCACTCTATCCCAGGACTCTGAGATCATGACCTGAACTGAAATCAAGAGTCAGATGCCCAACCCACTGAGCCACTCAGGCACCCCAACCCTACTTTTCTTCTGTGGTTATTATCTCTTAGGTTCCATGCCAGCCAAGAGAGCACAGAATTGTCTTTTGAGAAAGTGTCAATTTGAGGCATCCTCATTTTCATGATAGCAGCTAGTTGGTGTTGAATAATAATGCAATTCTATTCCTGGACTTCGTGATTCCATCTCTGAGCAAATGCAAAGCAGATCTTGGCAGGTATATCTATATATGATCAGGAATGCCAAGGCACCTCTCGCTGCTAACGTAATGCAGCAGACGTGAGTGACATTTTTAGGTTGTTTGTACTGAGTATAATAATGTTTTAATGTGGAATGTATCCTGCACTACTCTTGGGAAACAGCTTGGTTTGGTAGAAAGGGTCAAATAGGTTTATATCCCCTTTAGGCCACTTGCTACCTCAGAATGAGCAGGCAAGTTCTTTAACCTTTCTGAGTTTTAGTTTTGTTATTTGCAAAATGGAGATGCTGACATTTCAAGAGAAAGAAATAGACACCTTAACTTATACCATGCGCAAAAAATAAATTCCAGATTTATTCCAGGTTAAAGAGTTAATATGATAAAAGAAAGCTTTCCAAGTTTCAGAGGGTGATATAGGACAAAGGCTTAAGCAACACAAGCCTATTGCTAAATACAAAGTCACTGTGAACACAGTTAAACACAGCATGGGAAGAGAATTGCGATGTATGTATATTGCAGATGTTGAATTAATATCAGTACATGTTCAGTAAAACAAATATCCTCAACAAATCAGTAAAACAAGCTATTGAATAAACAGGCAATTTGGAGAAGAAATTTTTAAATGACCATAAACTTAAAGACTCAATTCATAAATGAAAAAAAAATCATTTTTTTTAAATGAGATTCCTTTGCATAGGATTAACACAATGAAAACGTATTAAACTGTCTGGTACTGGCAAGTAATGTGAAACAATGAGCACTTTCATACACTGTTAGTGGAAATATTCTTAGCAAAGCTTCTAAGTTATTTTGGCATCGATTATGAGATAGGAAATGTCTATACCCTATGACCCAGCAATTACACTTCCAGGAATCTATCAAGAATTCTTACATTGTGCACAATAATGAATATACAAGGATTCTTATTTCAAAAAGCTTTATTATAGGGAAAAATTTAGAAACAATTTTAATAGTTAAATTATGGTATATCAGAAGAATTGTAAACAAATGAATGTCTATCAATAAGGGGGTTGCGAAATCAATCTTGGTATATCCATTCTGTGAAATATTATACAGAGGTCTGAAAGAATGAGGTAGATCCACAAATAGTATGAAAGTAGCTCTCTGAGACCTATTGGTAAATGAAGAAAGCTGAATCACGGAATGATACAGTACAATCCAATTTATATGAACAGTACTTATGTATGTAAGAATATGGAAAAGAGACACAAAGGGTCACACCCAATTTGACACCAGTGACCTTGGAAGAATGTTTAAATGTATGGAAGAAAGGATAATAGTAACAGTTTGTTATTATATTGTTTAACTATTTTAAGAGAATCTCCTATTGTTTCTTCTGAAATCTAAAGTAACAAAGTATATTTTCAATGGTGATAATGTAAAGGTAAAGCAATAAATGAAAAATATTTAAGACAATGCTTGATTATATAATAGGTTCTTGGTAAATATTAGTTTTTTTTTTCTTAAGCTAGAAAGAATAGGAATTGTATGAATTAAGAAATATTAGTGCCCACTCTGTGTCCTGGGGAGGACATATCTGTGAGGACATTCCAATGTACCTGTGAAGATAAGATCGATTCATAGATACATCGAATGCAATTTGGACTGATATCTCCACTCCAGTAATCTTTACACCGAGACTCTGGACCATTTACTAGAACCCGAATATCCTTTTCCTGTTGTCGTATCAGCACTCAGTGTAGAGTATATTTTTTATATCCAACTCACTTTTGTTACAGTGTTCTTAAGCCTTACTCAGAGGATTTTGGTACAATCAATCCCCTCTGTCTACCTACTCCCTTTTATGAGTTGGCTCTTGTCTTTTGTCTCCCAGGTTTTGTTGTACATGTACCTTTTGTTTCAAGCTGCCTTGACTTTTTTTTTTTAAGAAGACAAGCATGCAATAAATATGTATTACCTCTGTGTTACCACAAGCTTCCACTAGCACCACTGCATCCCTTGTTACAACTAAGTTCTTAATTTTGAGGTAGCTAGCTTTTTTTTTTTTTTTTTTTTTTAAGTTTAGTGTGGGGCTTGAACTGATGACTCTGAGATCGAGGCCTAAGCTGAAATCAAGAGTCAGACCCTCAACCGACTGAGCTACCCAGGTGCCTCTAGTTAGCTGTATTTCTGATCACTTATCATTCCTCCCCTTCCAAGCAGCACAAATTCATCCTTTCATGCATCTTCTTCCTTTCTGCATATCCATCTACTATAGCATGTCTTACATACCTGGCTCTTCATGGCTAGATTTGAGAGTTCCAAAGGGATCGATCAAAGATCATGTGTCTTCCTTCATGGGCTAGACACTATACGGCTCCAGGACTATAAGAGAAAAGGTTGAGTAGAGCATAGCCTGAACATGCACATGTTGAAGATGTACCATGGTACAGTAGTACTTAGAAGGAACATGGAACTGAAAATAATGCTAGTGGGCTTGTGCCAGGGGACTGAAGGTGAGTGGGTATGAAGAGTACAATAACAGCCTTGCTATCATATGACAGAATGTGTAGCAGACTATATCAGAAGCCCAGAGTGAAATAAATGGAATGCTGAGACAGATGATGCTAGAGAGAAGACCGCAACCAGACTGTAAGTTCTACCTTGGAATTTGCCTGGGAAAGTGGTGGCACAGAATCAGATACCTGCTGTTCTCCTTCCTAATTCTAGCCTAATTGCCTTCCATCTGTCCTGAGTGGAACAGTTATGTGTTAGGCAGGAGCACCTGGTGATTTGCTGGAATCTGGAACCAAGAAGGCCATGTTGGGAGCCAACTCAAGCCTGAGGTGCAATGGTGGGGAGCCTTCTGGGAATATCAGGACACCTTGCCTCCTGGAGAGCTGATCTTGAGAGTGCTGTGTAGCCTCTGGGATTAAGGGCAATGCCATCCCTGAAAGTGGGTCCTAGAGAGAAGCCCTGACCCCCCCCCAAAGAGCCATGAGGAAGAATAAAAATACACAGGTTGAATATTTCCTTTCATGTGAGCAGGAGAATGCCAGCTTTTACAGCCAAGGGATCCAAGGAGGAAATTTGATAATTTGTTATGGTATATTAGTCCTAGTAGGCTCAGTTTAATCTGTGGAAACAAAAACCCCCTAAACTTCTGTGACAAAAATATACTAAACTTTTTTTTTTTTTTTTGGTCATATTACATGTCAGTAGTCCATGATCTGAGGTCTCTGCCATCAGGGACCTGGGCTGGTTGAAGCTCCACCATCTAGAAAGTCAATGGTCACCATGGCAGGAAGGAGGAAGGATGAGTGATTGCATACTGATCTTTAAATGTTTTTACCCGTAAGGATGCATATCACTTTTTCTCATATTCATTGGATGGAACAAGTGACATGGGTACACATACTAACTTTGGGAGCTAAGGGCAGGGACTCATTTCGATGCCAGAGATAGAGGGAATCGTATATTGATGAACAATAGAAATGCCCACTGCATTTGGGAATGACAGCTACCAACCTGGCTGCTGCTAGTCTTTGGGCCTCTATTGTGCCTCCTGCCTCTTTCTAGATTACTGCTTAAAGGGTCTCCACAGTTGGACCTGAATCTCAGGAGTGAATGGAGTTATGTAGGGGCCCAGAAGCCAGAGAGAGGAAAGATATGCAGAATACCCAAAATAGGTAGCAACTCCTGCAGGGATTGGCACACTATAGCTATGGACCAAACCTGGCCCAACTGTTTTTGTATGGTCTGCAAGCTAAGAATAATCTTACAATTTTAAGTGGCTGGGAAAAAACTGAAAGAACAATAACACCTATCAAATGTTTTATAGTATGTAATGTTTCTTCGAACTCTGCGTTTATCAGCTTACTGAATCTTTCTCCAATCCTGTAAAAGAGGTATTAGTAGTCATTTTGGAGAGGAAGTAACTGAAGTTTCTAGATAGGTTAAGTAGGTAGGTAGAGCTGATGAGTCATCCAGCTGTATTCAGATCCAGATGGTTTTATCCCAGAGCCTTTGATGCTCTTAATCTGCTTTCCTAAATGAAAAGTTCTTTAACACTGTGAGTGCAATATTTAAGGAAAAAAAGAAAGATATAGGTGTAATACATTCTGGTGAGTTCCCAGGAGAGGTGATCTGATCACTCTATTTCAGAGAAGCAAAAAAAAAAAAAAAAAAAAGCTCCATAGGAGAATGGGGATGTGTTTCTTTTCTTTTCTTTTTTTTTTAATTTTTTTTTATTTATTTATGATAGTCACACACACACACAGAGAGAGAGAGAGAGAGAGAGAGAGAGAGAGAGAGACACAGGCAGAGGGAGAAGCAGGCTCCATGCACCGGGAGCCCTATGTGGGATTCGATCCCGGGTCTCCAGGATCGCGCCCTGGGCCAAAGGCAGGCGCCAAACCGCTGTGCCACCCAGGGATCCCCTGGGGCTGTGTTTCTACCATGATGGTGGGGAGGCCTAACTTTGAACCCCAATTAGGCAAAACTAAGCACCTCATCCAAAAAGTCCCATTCTTCTTATAGGCAGATCTTTTACTTGTATTACAAAAATTATATTCAACTATTGCCATGATATTTTGCATTTAAACAATGAAGAATCTTGTGGAAATTGATTCTTGTTATGTACGTACCTACATAATATCCTCAGTTTTGCCTACTGGCCCATAAAGTCTGAAACACTTATTATCTAACTCCATACACAGATTGTTCACCCCTGCTTTCCTTGAAAGCAGGAGACCACCAGTAATATTAATTAAAAGAATCCTATGAACACTGAGGAGTTTCAGTAACAACATAAAAAGCTTTTGTGTAGAGGCACCTGGGTGGCTCAGTTATGCATCTGCCTTTGGCTCAGGTCATGATCTCAGGGTCCTGGGATTGAACCATGTGTCAGGCTCCCTGCTTAGCGGGGAGCCTGCTTCTCCCTCTGCCTCTGCTCTTGCTCTCTCTTGCTATCTCTCTCTCTCTCTCAAATATTTTTTAAAACTTTTGTGTAAATAAATGATTTTTCCCTTTTTTTAATGGAATTTTCAAACATACGTGAAAGAGTTAAGAGTGGTGGAATCAATTCCCAAGTGCCCAACACTCAGTTTCAAAAAATGCCTAGCTTCACATATTGCCCCAACTGTTCCCAGATATTGGGGTATTGTAAACAAAGACATCCTGAATTTTCACTGGAAAATATTCCAGTATGTATCTATAAGAGATGAGGGCTTCTGGTTTTTGTGGGTTTTTTTGTGTTTGTTTGTTTTTAATGCATGGCCACAATACCATTGTATTACCTAACCAAATTAATAATACCTTAAAGTAACTATGTTCATGTTCAGCTTTTCCTGAATTGTCTCTAGAAAAGCAGAACTTAGAACTTAATGGGGCACAAGTAAGGGAAGCAGTGAGTAGTAACTTAGGCAGAGAAAAACAACAAAAAAAAGGAAGGGGCGGACAATAGGAAACAGTGGAAGATACAAAGAATAAAATGAAGTATATCTGTTGCTTATTATGAACGTAACAAATTCCCTTCTTTTCTATAGATTCAGTTAAAATCCAGAAACGTGAAGCACTTTTAAACCAAAGAGATGAAAGATGGTGTAAAATACAGGAATATGCAGAGATACTAAGAAAAATAGGTTATAATTTTGATATCAAGCTTACACATGTGTAAGGTTAAAAGCACTGAACAAGAATAAGGACATTAATTAGAATAGGCACAGTATAAAAGAAGATGCATTAGTCATAAGCATAAATGTACAAGTGAGACTAAAATATAAAGCAAAATATATTAAAATGCAGAGGGAATTTGATATTAGTAAAATTTTCAGAATGTGACCTTGCTGTGTATCTTTCAGGATAACCCAGATCCAGACAAACTAAGTGTTATAATAAATAAAATTGAATATATTTAACTTGGGATTCTTTGAAGGGGAAAGGTATGTATATTTTTGTATGCCTGTGGAATACTTCCAAGAATCGATTATGTTCTTAGCCTCAGATTTTCATAGGCCATGTTTTCTAATAATCTAATAAAATTTTTTTAAAGATCAATATTACTGTGATGGCCAAAAAAGTTTGTGTTATTAGAGTTCTTAATTATCTTTGGATCAAAAAAGTTTACAATTCAAATTTTGATTTCTATCTAAAAGGCAATTACAAGGAGAAAATCTTATACCAAAATCCATGGGGGACATAACCCAAAGCTAAAATCAGGAAATTATATGGTCTTAAACATCAATATTTGAAAAGTAAAGGGACTTAAAATGTATCTCAAGAATTTAAAAGAACAAACTCTAAAACATAGAAAAAGAGAGGTGTTAAAGATGGAAATTGTTGAAGTAGAGAATGTTGAAAAGTTAGGTAAGTAATAATCTGGGTCTTTGAAATGACTAATGAAATTGATAACCTTTGTTGTAGTTGAGAATAAGGGAGGTGGCAAAAAATGTACATAATTAAAAACAGATCAAAAAATAAAAACAAAGATAAAACCAGAGGGAACAATTCAAAGACTTCCAAAGGAATACAACAATCCATGAGGAGAAATTTGAAAGGACACACATTCGAAGTCGTCTCTGCTGCTGGCCAGGATTAGAAGCCCTACCAAGCCTCTGTCCTGGACCAAACACCAAAAGCAACCACCTGTGGCCTCTGCAAAGTAAACAGAACAGACTCGATTTGGAGGGAAGGCAGAATTGTATGGCTCCTGGTTTTTCCGTCTTTCACCGCCGGCTGGAACCTGAGGGTAGCCTTATCAGGGAACTGTGCAGCGGGTGTCCATGGCCACAAGTTAAGAGACTTCCATTTCTAGCCAGAAGACAAGGAAAAGGGGGTGCCTTGCAAGCTAAAAAGTATGGGAGGAATCTTTTTTTTTTTTTCCCTCTCATCCCAAGGGTAGCCTCACTGTAGCACCTTGTGGGCCACAGTAGAGGTGCAGAGATCTAAAACCTTGAGAGAAAATTATCTCTGGCCAGAAGAATTAAAAAAAAAAAAAAAAAAGACTGTGGTTCAAACTGTGATGGGGGAAGCTAACCCCCATTAATTTTTCTCTTCTCTCTGACCACTTTGCCTAAGAGCAGCCCCATTTATGCATAAGTGTGGACAGTGGGGTGTCAGAAACTCAGCCTCACCTTTCTCTCTAGAGGAAAGGGAAGACAAGCTCCTGTCATGGTTGGTAGGCCTATGCATCGGTCAAATTTATAGATTTGAATGCCAGAAAGAATGAATTTTACTGGGTATAAATTCAAAAGTAAATTTAAACCTGAAAAATTGTGTGTTTGTTCACCAGAGGAGGTTTGCATGAATTATTGTAGAAGATATTAGAAACATGACTAAAGATCTACCATTTAAAAGTCACAAGAACCAAACCATTATGCAACCATGTTCTCTATCAGAAATCATTTGATCTTCATATGACTGCACCATTCCTGACTATAAAGGAAGACAGCATAATGTTAATAGCAAAACATGATTTAAAAAAGGTAAAAACAAAACCTACAGAACCACTGTTATATGATTATATCACATAATTAAGCATTGAATCAATAATGTATTATGATTAGGCTTTTTTCAGGAATAGAGAGCTATCCAAGGTAAGGATACATATCTGTGTAATTCATTACAATAACAAAGAAAAAATAATGTATTAAAAGGCAGTTTCTAAACTTCATCAGGTATTTCTAATTAAATCCAAGATTAAGTGGGAATAGGTGGGAACTTAATCTAATAAAGGTTGTTTACAAAAAAAACGTAGAGTGGCTAATAGCTTAAATGGCAAAACACTCGAATAATTTCAGTTAAAATCAGGAACTAGACAAGGATGGCTACCGTCACCATTATTATTCAGCATCATTTTGGGGACTCTAATACACTAAGGAAAGAAAATGTAAAAATTGGCATGAAGAGAACAAGGAATACAATTATATCTTCTTTGCTTATAAAATAGTATGCCTAGAAAATTTAATATGCAGGCTGGTAGAGTACTAAAATTAAAGACTTGGGCCATGGTAAATGTGTAAAAATCAATACCTTTCTTCTTTTAGCAAAAATGATCTGGAAATGGAAATAGGAAAATATTGCATGCACAGTTGGTGTCTGCAGTTTGCCTGTATGCTGTGGGCAACTACTGTGGGATACTAAGCCTGGGAGAAATATGAACAGGTTTGCATTTTGAAAAGAAAGCTTCAGCTCTGAAGAGACTAGTTTGAAGCAGGGAGACCAATTATGAGATTCCTGCAGTGATCCAGGCAGAGATGACGTGGCCTCAAGCAGTGACAATGGCAGGAAGAGAGAAGAGCAGAGGAAGGACCTGAGCTATCAAGTAGAGAGAATAAAGATTTCCAATCAGCTAAGAAGGAAGAGTTACAGATGAATCCCTAGCTTCTGGCTGGGAGCCTGGGGGAAGGGATGGGTACTGTTCAATGAGTAGGAATGCAGGAAGATGAGCAGGTTCCATGTGTTGGGGGTAGGGGAACATGTTCAGTTGGGGCATGTCATGTCTCTGGGATATAGAAGATTTCAGCAGGCAGGTGATTTTATGTTTGGAGCTGAGAATGAAAGAGGCATTTGAGGAAGACACTGGGTATCAACAGCAGGTTGGTCTGATATGCTTGGTGTGATTATTGGACCAATGTTTCCATAGGAAACTGATTCTCAAACGTGTGGCATACAGAATGTTTTCCTTTCAGCCTTATACATTGGTATACCTCTCCATTTCTCCACACCTTGGAAAGCTGCTCAGTATGGACTGCGTCAAGCCTTTCTTGCTCTCTGGCTTCTGATTGCCTTTGGTCTTGACTGAATGTTTGAGCCCCTGCCAAGCTGTCTTCTGAGTGGTAGCAGTTCTGTAGCCTTCTGGCCACTGCTCCGTTACCTTGTTCCTTTCAGCCTAGAAGTATTAACAAACAGCTCTCTGCTCGTCGTCTTCTACTTTACTTTAACCCTGCCTGAACCTTTAAAAAAAAGTCCCTTCATTAAATTCCTCCTTCATTATATTCCATCACCCATTTGATGGGCTTTTTGTTTTTTCCTCACCACCCCTGGCCAGTGAATTGGCCCCATCAAACTCACCTGGGGTGCCTGTTAAAAATAAGGATCTCTGGACTCCATCACAAAGCAGAATTTCTAGGAGTGAAACCAAAGACTGCAATTTATCAAGCATCTCAAGTGATTCTGATCTGTAGCTAGACGGGAACCTTCCCTGGTCGTCTTGGCAACCCTTCCAAGACAGCGTAACATCATGAGCCAGATGGTCAAGGTTAAAGAATTCGGTCCGGTTCTGTCATTGCCTTTGGATGACCTTGGGAAAACTTTTCATATTCCCAAGCTTTGGATTCCACAAATGTAAAAGGAGTTCATAGTTCCAACCTTATCTTATTGTTCAGAGGCTTAAATGAGATAATCCCTGTAAAACAGCAGGTTGCTAACCAGCTTCCAGTATTAACCATCAATACTATCCATTCAATCTTCACATTCACATGCTCCTATTTTGCCAGTTTGGGGGCAAAGAAGACTTGGTGTCCGGGTTCAGTCTTGTGAATGACACAGAAATAAAATAATAAATGCCATTAGATGCTTCAATATTCATAAACTTCTAATTTAGGATCTTTCACTGACCTCGACAAAGCTGTGGCCCAGAGCAGATACTTGTCTACTCTGTCCTCCTCCTGTGGGGTAGGATTATATTTATGAATGTGATTCCATAGAGATGTTATGTAATGAACAGTTTGGGGCATATAGAAGGAGTTAGGAGGAGCAGGGCAGGTTTCAGAGACATTTGTGCAATGTCACAGACATGTCAAGCTGTCCATCCATTGGACAAGGAAGCAGGGCAAGTGCTCCAGGCACTAACGTGGAGTCCATAGAATGTGTGAAAGTGTGGGATCACTGGCAGAGGCACAGTTGGGTATGGCAGGAACACAATGTTAAAAGCAGCTGATGAACTCCGCAGCCATTATTTCATTCAATAGTATTTATTGAACTTCTGCTCTGGGCCAAGCCCTGCTGTGAGTGTTGGAGGCACAGATGAGTGCAAAATAGTCATGGACCTGATGGAGCTTATAGTCTAGGAAGAATTTTAATTGATGAACAAACAAGTAGATATATAATGTGAAGTGATGACAGCTGTCACAGAAAAGTAGTATTAAAAGAGTAAAGAGAAAAGGATATGTGGAGTGGGGTGAATGAATAGGGGGTGGGAGGAAAGTAATATAGGATGACCAGGGAAGGTCTTTGAGAAGATAAGCTTCCTGAATAAGCTAACTTGAAGAGGATGCAGTACTGAAGCCAGTGGGTATCTGGAGGAAAGCATTTGACATAGGGAACACAATACAAAGACACTGAGACAGAATGTGCTTGATGTGCTGGAGAAACATCAAGGAGCCTGGGTGGGTTGGGTAGGCAGAAAATGAGAAAGGTGATAAGAAACAAGATCAGAGGGATCCCTGGGTGGCGCAGCGGTTTGGTGCCTGCCTTTGGTCCAGGGCGCGATCCTGGAGACCCGGGATCGAATCCCACATCGGGCTCCCGGTGCATGGAGCCTGCTTCTCCCTCTGCCTGTGTCTCTGCCTCTCTCTCTTTCTGTGACTATCATAAATAAATAAAAATTAAAAAATAATAATAAAAAAAAAAAAAGAAGATCAGAGAACCTGGTGGGGGTTGTAGCTCATGAGAAGGCTGGTTGGGGATTGTGAGCAATTTTGCTTTTTATTTTGAGTGAGGTAGTAAAGCATCATTGGGTTTTGATAGCATCTGACTTATTTACAAAGGATAACACTGGCTTCTGTGTGGAGTGAGGGTGGAGTGTAGGGGAGTAAGAGGGAAGCAGGGATGCCACTTAAGAAGCTGTTGTAAATAATCCAGGGGAGAGTGTGCTGAGTCAGCATGGGAGCAGTGGCAACAGTGACAAATGGCCAGATATGTGATGTATTTGAAGATACAGCCAGCATGTTTCAGTGATGGATGGCATGTGGGTGTAGGCATGAGAGAGGGAGCAGTTACCAGTGACTCAAGGTTTTTGACGTAAGCAGTTGCAGGGTGACACTGGCTAGGAACTGTGAGAACAGAAATCAGGAAATCTTTTCTAGACACTTTTAATTGGAGATGTTGAACAGGCAGTTTAGGTAGATGAGTCTGAAGTTTAGGAGAGAAGTCCAGGCTGTGGGTGGGATTTGGGGAAGCATTAGTGTATAGTGGTATTTATGTCTTGAGGTTGGGTAAATTCCCTTGGGAAGAGAGAGGACACTGAGAAGAGATACCAGGACTGAATGCTGGGGTGCCTAATATTTAGATGTTGGGGAAACTAGAAGGGATTGGGGAGTCCAAGAAGTAGCAACCTGTGAAGCTGGAAGGGAGGTGAGTTCTGTCCTGGGTACTAAAATAAGAGATTGTTTCCAAAAAGAAGGGGGGGGAGAAAGGGAGGGGGGAAGCAGATGATCCTGATCTGCGTCATGACTGAGAATTGGCCATCGCATTTGGCAATGTAGACTCAGTCATTAGTGACTCTGAAGAGCTGTCTCAGTGGCATGCTGGGGCAAAAAGCCCAGGATGTATGGGTTCAGGAGAGAATGGTCCCAGAAGATTTGGACAACGAGAGCAAGAACAGCACTTGTTAGGCTTTTTACCCTGAAAGAGTTAAAAAGAAATGGAGGTGGAGTTGGGGCACAGAGATAGGACAGCTGGATGGTAGGATGGTGGGGAAGCTTGGGGAACTCTGTTCTGCTGGCCTCTTTTTTTCTCAGAAATAAGAATTAGTTTCTCTACAATGAGGACAGATATTGTATGTTGGAGGGAGGGGGAAAGCATTTGGATTAGGGATGGTTGTGAATTATTCTGTAGCCTTATTCAGCTGGGGCACGTGCAGGTATTAAGTAGACAGAGTTGGATTTATCTAAGAGTGGAGTTTGGCGAGACACGTATATCAGCCAAATGAAAGAAGGGCAAAATATGCCATGTAAGAAGTTTAATTTTCTAAGCCCTGGGAGTCCTCTACAATTACATCCATGTCTACGAGGATAAGTCTGAAAGCAATGAAAAGGGGGAGAACCTGCATTAGTTATAACAGATGATGAGAGTTGATTCTTAATTGATTCCATTTCAGCCACCCTGACATCAGTGCTTACTTTCAGTTTGATGTTCTGTTACCATTCTGGTGATAGGTCCACACTGGAATCTTTTCATCCACGGGCAAAATATACCTCCCATTTGCACAGGAGATTGAGGGAGCATCACCTTTGCCCTCTTCTTTCCCACCCTAATCTTCAGTAAGCCATGCACTGAATCAGCAGTCTTTAAAAGGTTTGTGGCTCCCAGAGCTAACTTTAAAACTTCTGTACATCAAAGTGCACACATGTTGTGCCACCCTTTTGGCTCAACTGGGCCAACTACTTTCAGGTACAAAATATATTTTATGAGTTAGATACATATCTAAAAGTACATTTTGTAAAGCCAGATAAAATTGCATTTTCAGCTAGGGAAATATCAAATATCGGAATGACCTCCAAGGACCAAAACAGCCAGGAACATTGTGTATTTTATTAAGTAGAGAGATCTAAACAAAATCCATCCTGTGGGTATGTATAAAACGTATTTACACCAGAATAATCTTAGGATGGCCTCCTCATGGCTACTTGCCTATGCCCTCAGGAGCAGTATGATATCTTGATTTTGCTCAATTCATGTAAATAAAAAACCTTTAATACATGTTTATTCTATTAAGCTGTACCAGTTTTGTTTGGTATCTGATACATTTGTTTTTAAATGGAGTAACTCGAGAGCCCTGCTGAAAAGGCTTACAGTTAAACTAGATATTAAATTCTGTAATCTGGAATTGTCACCAATAGAGTAAAAGTTCACAGCAACCTTGTAAAAAAAAAAAAGAAAGTGTCACTTGAAATGATTGTTTCTCTTTGATGGAAACTTCAATAAAGCTCATGTTTGCTAAGGGAAGATGATTATTTACCAGTCTTGGTGCATGGGCATTCATATGTAGTTTGATTTGGTACAGGAGTTTTTAAGTTATTGTGAACCTGGCACTGATATGCTCACATTTCCTCCAAAAAACTGCAAAGTAAAACACAAAACAGACACCTGGGTGGCTCAGCGGTTGAGTGTCTGCCTTTGGCTCGGGTGTGATCCTGGAATCTGGGTGGAGTATGGCATCCGGTTCCCTGCAGGGAGTCTGCTTCTTCCTCTGCCTGTGTCTCTGCCCCCCTCTCTGTGTGTCTCTCATGAGTAAGTAAATCTTTAAAATAAGACAACAAAACAACCCCCCCCCCCCCCCCCCCCCCCCCCCCGTGTCCACCAAGCCATTAGGAGTGGTTTCTAAAACATGAACTTGAAATTGTTGAGTGAGGTGCTTGGGTTCTCTCTAGAGCTTCCCATCTAGCTCTTCCCATTTGCACGTGTGCACACATGCTTGCTCACACTCGCTGACATGTTTGCATGTGTGCTCTGTCCCTCAGACAATCCTTGTTCACTAAGCAGCCTCCAAAGTATTGGATTCTGTAAATATGCCAGAGTTGTGGGAAGACACAATTCTCTCTCCTGAGAGCTCACAACTGGGGGGAATACTGGGTGGTATGTTTATTACCATATAGTTAGCTAACCAGTACTTCTTGGGACAGGGCTTTTTCTATGGACAAATGTGTGTCATAAGTCACTTTAAGATTCCCTGTTGAGGGGATCCCTGGGTGGCTCAGCGGTTTCGTGTCTGCCTTTGGCCCAGGGCGCGATCCTGGAGTCCCGGGATCGAGTCCTGAGTCAGGCTCCTGGCATGGAGCCTGTTTCTCCCTCTGCCTGTGTCTCTGCCTCTCTCTCTCTCTCTCTCTCTCTCTCTCTCTCTCTCTCATAAATAAATAAAAATAAATCTTAAAAAAAAAAAAAAAGATTCCCTGTTGAGTAATCCAGAGCGCATTTGAAAAGTAGGCAAAATACTCCACTTCTCCCTCCCCTTCCAGCCACCCTATACACGATGGAGGGGGGAAAGCTGCTCTTGTGCATTTGTTCTATAGCTTCTGATTCTGGCTGAAGGCCAACAAAGTGAGGTAGTCACAAGGACATGACAGTTAATTACCTGGGAAGGAAGAAGCCTAATAAATTCATGGCCTTATCACTTAGCATTGTTATTACCATTAAGGAAAATAAGGACCTGGATGGAGATCATCAGGAGACCCCAAACAGTCATCTTGGATGAAGCTCAAATGTGTGTATTAAGCATAGAAAAAGCTGAAGGTCACGCATCAGTCACTTCAGCTATACGTGTGCATATCTCGTGGCATAACACTATCAGCAATAACATTGTCAAATATGCAGGCGGCTGGAGGATAAATATGGAAGTAGTGTGAAAGGTAAAAGCGAGAACGAAAGAATAAATGACAGGGAACACTTATCTCTCAATAAGAGAAATGATTTCAAATGTGCCCTCCTTCCGGCCAGCTCTGACAGGTCTCTAATACAAAATCCTTCGCATAACGCAGCCTGCATCCGAGAGTTACAGACCCTGTGCTCAGCCACCTCTGCTCAGCAGAGGGATGAAGGAGATAGACATGGCAGCCGGTGGTAAAGGAGCTTAGCTCAAAGGGAGGATCAAGGGAAATGTGACAGTGAGTGCTGGGCAGAGATAACAGCTGCATGATGGATGTTTAGAAATGTGTGAAAAATTGGACAATGCAATAAATAAAATGGAGAGGGGGAAGACACAACCATTTTTAGATCGGCATGCACAATGATGCTAGTTGAGACTAAACAGAAAGAATCGAGCCTTCTTAACTTGGACTAGAAGAACATGAAGGAAGAGAAATTTATATATATGCATTTAATATATGTTTTAATCATATACACGGAGGCCAGCAAACCTTTAGAGGCTGAACAAATACAGATTGACGAGACTGATGGTGAATCTGTGCTACATAATAGGTTTACCCTTGTCCTAATTATTTTTTATGGATCACTACTCAGAATGGATATAAAAAAGAATGGCTTTAACCTTTCTCTCAGGCTGATTGGAGTTTTACTATCTTTTTTGCTCTTCTTTCTAAATCAATGAAAAAAAAAGTTTGTCTAAGAAACAATAAATTGAGCCACTCTGACCTTTTGATATTTGGATAAAGCAAAAATGTAAGTGATTGTCTTTAGACATCTTACTGATGAGTCTTCCAGAAGAGAAGTATAAGCCACCTGGTTTTCTGATTACGTTTCCTCAGAGTCTGGTTCTTTATCTCTTCACATTTTACCATTGGGAGGCCCGTATCTTCACAACTAGGTTACATGTTTTCAGAAACAGTTAATTCATGTAAGTTCCCTGGATTAAATGTCAGCATATAGATTCCAGTGAGCATTTGTATTTTAAAATGGTCTTTTTTTATTTCCTCTATCCTCATCCTCCTAGTGTAGAGGAAAATCAGTTTGCATTGTGTTAGGGTGCCTTTTCTTTCCCTGGAATAATGGCCATGTTTTGAAGTACCTCACACCCATGCAGATCTCTGACCATGCCTGCCAGTTCAGCTATTTCAGATGTAAAAATGCTCAGGTAGGCTTCCAAATGATTTAAATTGACTTTTCTGAAAAGTTAGGATTTTGAAGATGGAAAGATTTTTATATATAGTTTTTCTTCTTTGCTAAAAGCTGGTATGATGTTTCAGCATATGGTTGTCCTATGAGGTAATTAAATCATTAGATTCTAGCAATCTACTTATTTTAGAGAATAAACCAAGCAAATTATACTATGAATACTCACTACCCCTCCTTCCTCAACTCCCCTCTCAGCTCTGTAATGCCTTCCCTAGAGTAATGCCTAGTGTGGGACCACAAAAAGCTTTTCATATTGCTGACAATTACCTGAAATTATCAGTAATCATACAAGAGGCAATTATAACTCATAGAAGCACCAACATAATTATTACATCTTTTCACTGCTCTAAACTTAAATGTACTCTGATAGCTTGAGCACAAATGATGTTGCTGTGGCTTTATTAGTCAAATTATATAGAATTCACAGACTACATGTTAAGTCACTTTAGTCGTGACCTGTGAAAGCAAGTCCTAATTTTAAAAGTGTACAGCTTTGGACAATCTGTGGACCTCTTTCTCCTTTTCATATTTACAACATGTTCATTAAGGCCATACCTTCATACTGACCATCAGATCATCTTTAGGCTGAATCATATTATTTGGAATGCATACCCAAGTTGCATCAGCATCCCTCAACCCAGATAAAAATCACCAAACACTATAGGTCACTTGAAAGCAAAAGTACAGCCACTGTTGTACCTTTTCAGGGGGGGAGCCTGCGTCTCCCTCTCCCTCTGCTCCACCTGCTTGTGTGCTTCTCTCTCTCTCTCTCTCTCTCTCTCTCTCTCTCTCTCTCAAGTAAATCTTTAAAAAAGTATTAACCCTATAGCTAACAGGATTATATTTTTATGGAAAGGAACTTCTCTTGGTTTATCTCCCCCTCCCCCTTATCCTTTTCTCATTCCTGTACTAGTACAGGCCCTCAGTCTTATAAAGGAACCCATTGCATAAAGTTTGGTGGAGTCAGCTGTCCCACTTGTAGTGATGGGCATTGATTTAGGCGTGGCCATTCTCATCTCTTTGGCCACAGTGATTGATTCAGAGACAGACATGCCCAAACTAGGTCATTAGAAATTCATATAGGACACTTTTTTTTTGCCCAAGCTAATGAGAGACAGCAGTCTGTTTCCTTCAGGTTGGTAAGCTGGTAGAGCATGAGTCTGGTGCTCCTGCTGACCATCTACTTCGCGTGTTGGAAAGAAACAGAACCTGAATGGCACTAAGGCCCCAGATTCAATCATGAGTGAAGATATCCTTTCCCAGTTTGTGTGTGTGTGTGTGTGTGTGTGTGCGAGAGAGAGAGAGAGAGAGAGAGAGAGAGAGAGAGAGAGAATCACCCGCCCCAGCCCATTCTGCAGGCAGCTGGGCAGACATAGCTAATTTAAAGTTGATTGAGTTGCAACCAAAATTATTCTTACAAACTCATGCATTTAAAAAGTAAGGCATAACCAAGACTTGCTGGTTAATTTTAGAATAGTCTACCAATCTTGAGGCCATACTGCTTTTGGAAACCATCTAATGTTTGTGTGACTGATTCTGATGTTTTATATGACATGCCCCATCCTTGTGATGGGCAGGCACCAGCAGATACCATGATTACTTGTGGTTTTAGTAATCCATGTTGTGTAAGCACCTGGATGATGTATCATCTGGAATTCCTATGAGTTGCCCTTATGGGTATGATATACCTCCCTTTTATCTGTTTTAAATTCTCAACCACTTACCGTGTACTAAGAACTATTATTAGACATGAGCATTATAACCTTTATATCCCTGGAGGGGATGGTACTATTACTATTCCCATTTTACAAATGAGGAAATTAAGGTGTAGAGCAGTTAGTGCTAAAACTGTGATTGACCTTTGAGCCTGACTCCAGAGCACTATTCACCTGACATGGTTTTGGTTTATGCTTATTTGAACTCATTTTAGACAATCTTGCCCTTTTCTTCTTAGCTCCTTTGTTCCCCTGGGTGACTATGTCTAGCACCACCTTTGAGCTTGAAACTATTCAGAAATTAAAATGGTTTCTCCTCCACTGATTATTTGTGGAAGAGGTATTCTTCATATAAGGAAAATAAGATCAGCCTAAAAAGAAGGTTCTAGATTTTCATGGAAGTTCCTGGAATATACAACTTGTTAGAAATTTAGCCTCTGCACAATCATGTTAAAACATCAATAGCTTGTCTGAAACAAAAATGACAATAGCAAAGAGCTACAGATTAGATATAAGGAAAAAGACAACAGGATATAATTGGAACGAGAACATTTATCGTTCAACAAAGGAGAAATGGACACTTTTGAGCTCTTGTAGAAATTAAGCTGCCCTTCTGTACCAAGGATAGCCTTCAATATACCCAGAACTCCTAGGGTTCCCTGCACTAAGCAGCTATGTGTGTCTAATATGAGCAGTATGATGTAAAAAATGTAAAACCTTTGCCCACAATTTATACAAAATTGAGATGTCATTGCAACAGCCAAAATGACCATAAATGAAATGACTCAGAAGCAGTTGTAAAGTGATATTTAAGGCAGTACGTATTAGGTTATCAACTCTAAGGAATACCTATGAGATAGAGACAAGAAATGCTAAGTATGTGATAGAGATAAGAAAGGTTGGAGAAGTCAATGGCAAAATATACATACAGTAGAATGTCATTCAGTCTTAACGAAGGAAATCCTACTGTATGAAATGACATGGATGAACCTGGAGGGCATCATGCTAAGTGGAATAAGCCAGTCACAGAAGGACAAATATCCCATGATCTTACATATGGAATCCTAAAAAAAAAAAAAAAAAAAAAAAAAACACAACACAAAAAAAGTCACACTCATGGGTAACAATGGAGTGGTTCTCATAACCTACAAATGCCATATTTAATTATCTTAGCTAAATTGGTATTTCATGTGCAGAGAGCACAATGACTTGCAGAGGGTCTATCTATAACCTGCACACTTTGTGAGCCACTTTAAATACATAGTAGACGAGAGAGAATGTATACATCTTCCACTTGGCCTTCCTCATCCTGTCACTGTGAAGAGAGATGGAATGTCTGGCTCATAGATGGTGCTCAATAAATATCTGCTATGAACAAATGGCAGTGAGGAAACTACTGACTCAGGGGACTCCCTTCTGCCTTCTCCAGACCCTGCTGTAAAGTTGGTCTGAAAACAGGCATAATATCTTTCTCTATGGGTGCTCCAAGGATGAACTGGAGAATGCATAAGGAAGCACTTTGTAAACGGCACTCTACACTTGTTCGTAATTCCTATTTTGGTCTCATGGTTCATTTTATGGTATTCTATGGTCAAAAATTAGGGTCACGCAAGTGTAAAAATAGCTTTAAATGCTAGGTGACCAGAGAAGCTTGCTGGCCTCACAATACTCATATCAGAAAGGCTACAAACCTGAAGTTTAGCCAACACGTGCCTTTAGCTGGTCTGCCCAATGCTTTAAGTCTTACTAAATTAGTTACTAGCATTTAATAACAGCAAACTACACTTAAAATATGGATTTTAAGAAGTTCTTGGAAAATTGGATTTTCTGGAAACTTTGGGCCTGAATTCCCACATAGAAGTAGTAAGGGGGAATGGGGCAGTGGGGACTCTATAGGAGAAGCATTCCTTTTTGGTCAGCTCTGATCCCCAGTATTGCCCATTTTCCCTGTAAAACTGAAGGTAATTATTTGCTGCTGTTAAGAGCTTCCCCCCTCCTTTTGACCTTCTCTATTGATTTTCATTACCTGCTAGCCCCTTAGGTGGTCAGGTTTGTGACCTTTGTCAAGAGGCTCTGACACCCCCTACATATGATACTCCCATCTTCTCCCTGCCCCCTACGCCTGAATTATTTGCCCTAGAGGCATCTTCTTTTCTCTCTGCAGCAACCAAATCCTATCCTCCTTATAGTTGACTCTGCTGGTTTGACCTGGTCTTTATTCTACCACCTGTACAGGAATATGTATATAGCATAGGTTGCTGTGTGTGTGTGTGTAGGGGGCAGTGTTCAGGGATGAATCCTCTGTCCCCATAGCCTTTCCTGCATCCCCTGACTTTTAATATTTCTTAATAGATCTATTCAAATTCATTTTCCTTTAAGATTTTCAACTCTGTTCATATTGAGTTATTTATATATTTTATTTGTTAAAATACTTAAATTTACCTCTCCTTGGACTAACTGCATTTGGGATTGGCAGATCTTTAAGTTTTTATGCGCTTTGGTTTTGCAAGAGAAAAATCAAATGACTAGTACATGTCTGGAATACATGAATAATGTAGTATTTATTATGCCAAGACAATTAACTAAGCTGTAGAGAAATAAAACTGGTCCCTGCTTTCAGGGTGTTCAGTCTAATGAAGGTGATACACATATACAACATAAGTACAAGAAAGTGATACAAGTGCTCAGTAATATTAAAAATAAGTGACCTTTGTATAGCTTCCACTAGTGCACAAAATGTCTTTCACATGTGTTGATAGAGGCAAAAGCTTTTCAGAGAAAATAATTAGAACTGACTGGAAGGCTTGGGAGAAACTTCATGGAGATGATATTTGAACTTGTCTTGGTAGGTAGGATAGTCTATAGTCCCACAATAGAGATGAGGTTGGAGGGGTGCATTCAAGCCAAGAGAATGACATAAACGATATTAACAAGGCACAAAAGAGTAAGGTATGTTTGGTTATGATTAGTAGATCAGTATAGATGGATCTTAGAAATCAGGGAACTGTCCTAGGTGATTTTATTACCAAAATATCTAGGACTGGATCATAAGGAATCGTGAATGCCATGCTAAGGATTTAAGCACTGAAATGAAAAACAGTGTTTCTGGTGACATTCTGGTAATCTTATTTTCTTTTGTTGTAGGCTCATAAAAATATAGTTTGAGTATCTGATATGACCCTCTTTCAATGCAAGCTCATGTGTATTTGAATTCTCTGGAATTCATTCAACTGTAGGTGGTAGAAGAGTAGCAAACTATTTTATGCAATCAGTCAGATAATGGGGTAAATATTTATTGTTTCATAACACTAGAAAGGTCAGTCAGTCATAGATAAAGCATGGTAGATTCAGGGCTCACACAGTGTCATGAATCTCATCTTTTAGGTGTGTTGCGTCTGTCTTTGCTTTACTGTCCGGCGAGATATCTGCATGTAGCAGACTCCAGCTTCAAGTCCAGTAGACAAAATGTGTCTTTATTGGAAGTTCTTGCCAGAGTCTTCAGAATTAAGGAGTCACTTTGATTGTATTCATTTGCCCAACTGAGATATGGTCTGAGAGCATTAAAGAAGTGGCTCTAAGGAAAGTATAGATCCTATTTCCAAATGAAAGGGAATGGATCAGAGTTGGAAGACAGAAAGTGTCCACTACTATGCTGTGTTCTTCTCAGGTCCAACTACTGATTTACTCATTTACTAATTCATTTATTAGGATTAGAGGCTCATAGTTCATTGATAGAAAAGGCAAGTTTGATTTGTCTTAATAGAAGTAGCAACAAGTGCTTGCAGAAGGCCAATGCTTTATTCAGTGCAGCTGTGGATGTGTCTCTGGTATGTGCTTTTACAAAATAAATGGATGCTTTTTAAAGTCCTCACAATGGGAAATGATTTAACTACAACAAATTGTGTCTGTTTAATTTTCTACTAACTGACCTACACGACATTGTAGGGCCAAATGCAAACCTTCATTCTGTTGATTTTGTGTTGCATTGTGTTGAGAGATATTTTAAATTGTCTTTTTTTTTTTTTTCCTTAAGAGTTTGCTATAGAAGGTTGAATGAATGTAGGGCTTTAAGGAAGAAAGTGCCTTTTCAACCGGAACTATAGAGTTGCTAGGGCCCTGCCATGATAATTGACACAGCAGAGGTTCAGCAAACATTGCTCTGAGGTTTGCATTATCAAATCTACCCAGATTTTCCAATCCACAAAACGTCTATTCAAGCACTTTTTTTAAGCATCAAGGGATTTCTAAATTTGTCAATTGACCTGCTAGACATTGCATATTATGGTACCTAAAATAACAACATAAACTGGTTAAAAAAAAAAAAAAGGTAGAATTGTGAAATGGTTTTCTCTTTTATATGAACATTTCAATTTCAATTGCTGTCAGTTCCTCCAAATAGGAATCGATCTTTTTCCCCCTCTTCCTATTCCCGTCATTTTGAGTGCTTCCCAGGGAAGTAACCAAATTAAATTAATCTCTGCAGCTTTGAGTTTTTGTATTTATTTATTTATTCTTTTCTAATTTGGTTGAATATATTGCCCTAAGACGTCTCTTTTTGTTAACAGTTCAATTTCCTCCTACCATTCTAGATGAGTTGTCAATGATAAGCAAAGTAATATTTGAATTCTGGTAGGTTCTTTGTGAAGAGTAATATACCAGACTGTCACAGTCAGTTTATTCTTTAAATGACGGAGGTATTGTTAATACCTTTTAACTTGAATTTCCTGAGCAACTTCAAGCTTTAATAGTTTTAAAATCAGTAGAAAAGTAACCACATTCATACTTTCTTTGCTTGGAGGAAATGTATTCCATCTACTGAATATGTGAGTTACTAGCATTTTTAACTATTAACCAAAGTTCTTAATAGAGGAACCCTGAAAATTTGTTAAATGAATAAGTAGTGCTTTTGGGAGGGGGCTTGGCTGGAGAGGGTTTAGGGATTTAGTACCTACTAGAGCTAGGTTGTGATAGCTAAACTTGACCAGTAGGTGCCTTCTCCAACATATGAGGTCCCCTGTCCACTGACTATGGCCAGACAAAATGTACACTGCAGAATGGGGAGGAAGGGGTACTTTCATTTCATTTATCATATGAAATGATTCTTCCTGGAATTGCCAAACCTGTTATATAAATGAAATTATGACTCTCTTTCATAGGCCATAATAGAATATTATAAGTGAAATTTCCATAAATATATGTAGTTTCCTTGCTTAAAAAGAAAATGATTGTGGTACTAAACTCCATGAATGATCTCCTTGTTTTAGTGTGAACTGCCTCAGAATCACATGACATTCTTGTCAGCAGAGGTTCTTGGGTCCCACCCTAAGCCTCAGGTAGAATTTTTTTGATGGGAAGAGTGGCGATTAAAAAGCTTCCCAGAGGATTCCTCTATAACATAAAAAATTAGCACCACTGGTTATAAAAGACTGTAAAGTACTAAGAGAGTGGCTTGGCCACTAAAATGAGGACAGTGGGAAAAAGAATCATATGTATTTATATGTGTGTGTCACTACATCACCTTGCGTGGTAACTCTGACCCTCCGTATTACCAGCTTTAAATATCAGTATTTAATTGTATCACATTACTACTTATGATGTTACACTTTAGGGTACTATAGAGATTATTATACAGATGTCACCTTTCTAACAAGGTTTATAACCTAAGAGAGACAGTAGTCACTATTGAATGCTTAGGACACATATTAAGGGCAGAAATTTTAAAAATATATTTAACTCACATATAAATGAAAGCTGTTCATGTTATATTTTAATTAAATAAACTAAATATAATCTGGACTTCATGCTATAAAAGGTATCAGAAGGGGTGGGTGTATAATGTTCAATTTTAAGTTTGGGGGAAGCTGTGTCTGGGACTGTCACCAAATCATGCACTAGTACATTTCAGAAATGAAGCCTTTAAAAAGAAAACCTACAAATATGTTCATTCCTGCCCTCAGAGTCAAAGCCAGTTTCATGAAGACACAGTAAAATTTCTGTTCTTTGGGGAAGAGATTTCTGAAGCTCTTATGCTCTTTTGGTGCATTTTGGGTGCCAGCCACTCGGCCCTACTCTCAACCCTTGCTCAACCACACTTGGTCTAGCCTGTGGGTTTAATCATGATAGACAAGTGGGATTTTGGCTGTCAGTCATTGCTTGGGGGTTAAATATTATTAAACTTGGATGGTTGGCCAAATCCATTCACATGAGAACTTTTTAAAAGTTTGAATATAATTATTTGGCACTTAGGAGATACAAACACACACAGATGAACATTTCATTGGACTTATGATCTTTTTGCATCTTCATCGAAGATCAATTTGGAATCACCCAAGAAAGTAATGCTTTTCTTCTATCAGAAAAAATTGAACCTTAAGGGAAGAAGGCTAATATTCTTGGTATATTTTTTATCATCCACTTGCCTCCCAAGTGGCAACTCACTGTCAATATTTAGACCAGAGTGTTATTAAGAATATGAAATGTTATTACAGAGCAGATTTCATAAGAAATTTGATCCATCACTTCAGTATGATACCAGACTTTCAATCATGTTGTAACATTAAAGTTCCATTTTTAATGTTGCCTGGCCCTGGACTTATGTTCAAAGTTGAATAAAATGAGTTTGGAGAAAATGCGTTCATCCTTTTCATTCATACCTCCGCCTCTGTCATGCTCTGACTACCTTTTTGACTGCTCACAGGAATTTGGTTTAAAGTAAGACAGTACATATTGATTGGGTGCTTGCTATATGCCCAGAACTGCCTCATATTTAACAATAATGAAAATAACTCCCTACCCAAAATATGAAAAACAAGTACAAGTAACTGGTGATTGTACCAGTGATGTTGAGGTAAGAATATAAGGTCACTTGGAGATAGGAGTCTTTATCTTACTAGACATGCAGTCATAGATAAGTTGAAATGTTATTAACAAGTTAAAGTTTATTATTCTGAAAATGGTAACTAGATGAGGGGAGGAGAAAACCTTGAGAAGCAGCTTTAGTCTTTGATTCATTAATTCTTGAAGAAAATTATATTGTCTGGGAGTTGTTCAACTAAGCAGGCTTCATCTTCCTTTTCAGAGAAAATAAGATCTGGCCTTAGAGAATACATCTCATAAATTGGAAGTTTGAGTTGTTTTCCACTTCTTTTGGGGTCTAGTTCTATATTCCATGCAATAGCTAATATGTAATTGACTCTTACTATTGGTATAGAGTTCAGAATTCAAATCCCAATTAGCTCTGAGTCTTGAGCAAATCACCAACCCTCCCAAGCCTGTTTTTCCATTTATAAAATAGGAATAATAGGGAGTAAATGAGATGATGATTGCACCATGCTTGGCATCAGACTTGATACATAATAGCCCTTAATATGTGTTTTGTGGTAGATGTTCTGTGTTTTACGTACCTTCAAGGAGTTTTACAATCTAGTAGTTAAGAGGGAACATATATTCATGCAGTTATAATTTAATACAAGGTAGAGTTCAACATTAAGTGCTCAAAGCCATAGGAAAATTAGTAAGTTTCATTAATAATCAAGATACTGAAAAATTAAAGATAACAAACCAAGTCATTGATTAGGAGGTAGATAAAATCGGGTGTAGATAAAGAAGGAGTTCAGAAAATCTCTAGGCAAGACGGTGTCACCTTCAGAGCTGGAGCTTGGTTTTCCTTGGGTTGATGCCTCCTCTGATCTGTCTTGCTGCTTTATAGGGACCAGTGTTCTGGTCTGCAGTGTTCTCTACCTAAACTGTAGGGGTGACCATGGGTATGGTCTGTGAGTTCTGTTAGTGACTGGAACAGTAAGCAAGAGAGCTAACATTGACGGAAAGGTTCTTTTTAGGGATAACAATGAGATTAAGGTATTAATTGATGGTAGGATGGAAAAAGAACTGAAGAATACTCAAATCCTATTTGAAGGCCCAGGAGATATTCCAGTGACTGCAACATGGGAGGCAAATTATGCATCATTTTGGGCTCTGACTTCACCTTAAATCTTAATGTAGACAGCTCTATTAACTGAGTGAGTTCACAAAGAACATTCTGGTTTTTTAAAAGCTGGTGGACATATTAGGATCTGGCTGTTACAGAAAGCCCAGTTAAACAGTAGCTCAAATATAGGGTTGAATTTCTCACATGAAACGAAGTCTGGAGTATGCAATGCAAGACTGGCTTTTCAGATATACAATATCGTCAATGTCACAGGCTTATTCTCTTCTCCCTTGTTTTCTTCTCATAAGATTTTTCCATTTTCATAGTTCTCATATTTGCCAAGAAGGAAGGGGATTAAGACCCGAGGCCACATGTGAGTGCCAAGAGAGTCTTCTCCCTTTAAAAATGGTTTTTCCTGGAGGCCAACCTAACCACTTACATTCTCTCTCAAACAAGAACTCAGTCCCATGGCTAGCTAGCTGCAAAGGATCCTGGGAAGTGTAGTTTACACATTGCTGCCCTGAAAAAATTGGAGTTGTGTTCATAAGAAAGGAGAGAATGAATATGGCAGAAGCCAGTAGCACCAGTTACCAAGGTCAGTTAATTCTGAAAAACTTAAGAATGTGAAGTGGGTTCTGAGACTTGCTCAGCCCCTGTCAATGCTCACCAAAACCTAAACTAAGATTTTTTTGCAATGCCACCCTATTCTAATAGTGCCAGGTAGGGTAGCAGTTGGAAGCAGAAATAGAAAGAGGAAGTTCATGTGTATCATCTTTGTTTTCTCTTCCTAGTGTAACAAATTACCACAATTTCAGTACCTTATAACAATAGTAACTTCTCACATTTCTGGAGGCCAGAAGTCTGAAATCTTAAAGGAACTACATTCCCCCCAGAAGGCTCTAATTTCTGGCACCTCTAAGTCCTTGAATTGTGACCCTATCTGTCTCTGTTGTATCCTCATGTTGCCTCCTGTGAATCCATGTCTTCTCTTCTATCTCAAATCTTCCTGCACTTTTCTCCTCTAGGGGAACTTGCCATTGGATATTAGGGCACTTGGATAATCAGGATGGTCTCATCATCTCAAGAACCTTAACTTAATTCTATCTGCAAAGATCCTTTTTCCAAGTAAGGTCCCATTCACAGGTTCCAGGAATTAGGACATGGGAGACACTGTTCAACCCATTAAACCCTCTGCTAACCACTGAGTTGTCCCAGGTCAGCCTGAACCTTTTAGGAATAGCAACTCAAAGAGTCATCCACCACATGGTGTCACCAGCTGTGTATATATGTGGAGAGGATCATTAACAGCCAGGTCATCTTCCACTTATGGAAGGGTTATCTTGAGCACTTAGATGGAAATGGCACTAAATATGTATTCAGTAAAGAGAATCAATCCATTATTACTGTGTTACTTTTATCTGGGCTTCGCTATAATGCCTAGTCTAGGAGCAGCAGATCATAGGAGTATGTGGTTTTGCTCTGGGTTTAAAGAGCTTGGTACAGAACTGTGTTGTAGATACTGACCTTTCCTTCCCACTCAACTATAACCTCAGGATATAGTTGAAGGCACAGCAAATATGAATTGCAAAATATGCCAACGGGAAGGATGGGGAATCATACCTGATTTAAATGGTAGCCAAAGATGGAAGTAAACCCAGGAAACCATGGGACATGGGTTATTTCTAGGGCATAGTTAATATAAGAAACTGTTTTTTGAGGTCGTAGGCTTTGAGGCACCGCAAAAGACAGTTAAATAGGAGGTTGGCTATGCCTTCCACCCAGTATGGCTAACTTACAAAATTTGTGTTCCTGCTCCTCTCAGACTCCACAGAATCACCTCAGGCAACCATTTTAAGGTAAGATTAATTTTTCTTTTAGTTCTGCTTTAGGTGTTTATTTTAATTGGATTTTATAGGGTACAGAAAGAGGTGGTAGTTATATATCGACAGGAGAGAATGAGGGAAGATGTGGTTGGTGGTGATTCCCTTCCTACCGCCAGGTGGCGCTTGGTTTCTGAATGTTTAGCCTCACAACATTGTCTTTTTCCTCAATTTTCTTAGAAATGATGTGAGGCAACATCATTTTGAAACAAATAAGTGGGCAGTGGGCAGCCTGGGTGGCTCACTGGTTTAGCGTCGCCTTCAGCCCAGGGCGTGATCCTGGAGACTCGGGATCAAGTCCCACGTCACACTCCCTGCAGGGAGCCTGCTTCTCCCTCTGCCTGTGTCTCTGTCTCTCTCTGTGTCTCTCATGAATAAATCAAATCTTAAAAAAAAAAAAAAAAAAAAAAAAGTGACTCTACATGGATCCTTTTTACCTTGAGGATAAATTTCAGCCTTATTTGAAGGTCTCTATAGGGTCATAAGGAGGGCTTGCCGGGATGAGCCTTCAAAATGCTTTTGGCTAGAGGGAAGGGGGCTTTGAGCCCTTACACTCTTCATAAACATTTGTTAAATGAATAGATGACTAATACCTTTCCATGAAAAAGCCTCCCCCATTTAAGGCCCAGTCCCAGCCATAGAAATAATCACTTAAGTTTCTTAATTTCCTTTCATAAACACTACTGGTAAGAGAACTTATTTTCTAGTATTAAACCAAACCACAGTGCATGATACATTTCCTTTGACTTGCAAGAAATCCCCACAGACAGCATTAATGGATTTATTTTAAATTGTTGTTTGTAAAATGAAAGCAAACTCCAAATAATTATATAAAATTGTTTTTTAATGTTTGCATAATTTTTTCATCATTAAAAGCCACTGAGCTCTTTAATATTGAGGCAGAACCATCCATTGAACATAAAAAATTGTTACCTTGATGCTTTTAATATCTCTGCCTCACACACACACATACACACAGGCATTCTGTGCTTTGCATAGTTATTTATAGTGCTTGTCACATTAGTGGTTTATTCTGACAAATGTATTGTTTTGGTGTGAACTTCACTAGAAGGGGGAGTGGGGGTGGGATGGGAGTCCTTTATCCTGAAATGTCTTGGAAACCAAGCCTTTGTACTTGGCTGGCCTTAGAGAATTGGACAGAGGTGCTACTCTCACTTTATCATTTGAGAGACCCTTAAGTGATGCTATTCTTAGCACTACCCCTGTTTTCAAAATCGTTCTTTGTATAGACCATAACTCAATGCTGAAAAAGCCTACAAAATCTACTTATTAGGATCAAGGTGTGGTTTTTAAAAAATCTGCCTCCAAATTGCAGAGGTAGTCAGGAATTGAACAGATGTCTGTTTTGAATTTAATTTTACATACCCTTTTACTCACTGAAAACCATAATGAAAATTAACCCTTAGAAGTATTCCAGATGTGAATATACTGGAGACCGTATTTTAACCTGCACTGACTTTTACACAGATATCAGAGAGTAACTTTTCCTGTCATTTGTTTAACACCTAGCCTAACGTTGTAAGGCATGCTGCTAAATGGTTGTAAATTATTATCATTTTTGTCTCTATGCATTAGAACAATTTTATCACATCATGCAAAATTAAACTACTAATGCTAAATATGTATTTGTCTTTCATAAACCATGATTTCAAATTTTGCATTTATCAAAACAGCATGACTGGTCTTTTGAGTTGACTTTTAAATAAGAGTTGTTACACATTGGAATTTCTGTGCTGAAGCTAATAGAGTATCACTTTTGTCTGTTGTAAGACTCCTTGAAAGCTATATTTTTAAATAGCTTCCTAATCAAACTAACAAAACAAAGTATGGTCTTGCTCCTCGAAGTGTGGTCTCTACACCAAAAGCTTGGAGGTTTGTTAGGAATGCATGAGCTTAGATCCCACCCCAGGCCTGCTGCGTCAGAATTTTCATTTTAATGAGACCCCCAGGTGATTCATATGCATGTTAGAGAGCACTACACTGGGCAAAACAGCAGACGTGTCAGCTAAGAAACTCATAGTTTGCGGGAGTAACACATTATCAGCCATGAATACTTTTTGTAAAGGTGCTTTCCAAATGTCGCTCAGAGAGCCAGTGTCCAAGCTGGATAGATTCCCAAGCCACATCCACGAAATGATGCTTTAATAGGTCTCATGGGAACAAGAAATCTATATATATATATTTTAGAAATCTTCCCAGCCAATTGTGATAAACGGCTAGTTTTGTAGAAAGCAAGGCATTGGAGAACAGACTTTAAAACTGAATTTTTAAAATTTGGATGAATAGGGAAGGTGCACATCAAGAAAGAGGTCATACTACATTGGCTCTAAAGTGCCAAATCCGAATCAGTCAGGGGCCCTTTGAGAAGGACGAGAAGATGGAAAGGACAAAAAGTGGCTAGAGAGGCATTCCATCCTTCCCATGCCTGTTGGTGTCTGTTTTATACAGACCACCATGCTAGACAGTGATAGACAATGAGGTTAAGTAATTAGACACTCTCTCTGCCCTCTAGCACTCTCTAAGAGAGTACGGGTGACACGAATATCAATAATTTGAATCCAAGTGAGAATAAATATGAAAACAAGGTGAAATAATTGCCTTCTCACCATAGAGGAAGGAACGATTGGTTTTAGCTAAAAAAAAAATCAGGAATGGCTTTTTGCAGGGAGACTTCTAGGCATTTTCTGATCACATGTGAGAAAGATTGATGTGGAAGGAAAAGCTGGAGGAAGGGGTTCAAGGACAGAGCAAAACTCTGTCATCAAAGGTCTCCTGGGGTCCAGATCAGCAACTACTCTGAGGTGGGTGCAGAGGAGGAGGCATATGGTGAGAGACACCATAAAAGGGTACTTGGTTGCACTAGCATCAGGACCATGAAACCATATTAAGGACAGTTTTCTCTGGATGCTGGCTACAACCTTGTTGAGTCCTTTAAAGAGACTGAGGTTGAGGAGTTCAGGATCCTTCCCTTTCCCCCCGCCCCCTCCCCTGCTCATTACCCAAGGGAATAAATGCTTGAACTTCTTGGCCTTTAACTGAGTCGTCTTGGAGTCTGTGGTCAAGATTCATAAATTATTTGTGTTTTTATCCACACTGATCTTTTGGCAGCTTTCAACGTTCATCACTTTTTCTCTAGCACTGGCCAACTATGTCCTTCTTTAGCATGTGCAACTCCTATGCAACAGTATTTTAAGTATTTAGGCTTCCAGAGAATCTTCATATACTGTTGTGTCAGTGAAGCTTTAAATCCACCATCTAAGGTGGGTTGGAGAGAGATTATTGCCATCTAACTTTGGTTTGGGGAAGTTAAGTGACTTTGCAGGCATGTGGCTGATAAATCTTGGTGTTGGGAATAGAGTGTCCATTCCATATTTCCACACTTTCCCTTATTCCCTATCATAAATCACTGTGGTAATCACTGGTTCTAGTTAATCATATTTGCTCCTCCTCTCCTGGGTGTGTGGAAGAGTGAACGTTGCAGTTTCTACTCCTATATTGGGCATGTAGTATAGGCAGGAAATAAACTTTGACTGTTGAGTTACTGAGACTTGGGAGTTATCTAGCATAACCTAGTCTATCCTAGATGGATACAGCTCCCATATCAAACCACGTATGTAAGCCAGCATGTATCCATGGAAGAGTGAGGACATGGTGAACTTAGCAAGGTGATAAAGCATATACCTAAAACCCTTCACAATACAACCATATACTCTCAGAAGATGTTGTGTCTACCTCTCTCCAGTTGTATTAATCATTTCTACTACATATCTCATAGCTCTTGTGCCCGGTCTACACTTGTTGAATAAACATATACTTTAAAGTAAACTCAGTGGATATGTCCTTTCTATCAAGACATGCCTTAGCGATATCGTTTCTCTTCTCATATTTTCCATGTTACATACCATAAGCCATGTGAATTCTAGTTGCCAACACCAACCTTTACCCAGGAATTTAGCGTGGGTAGGATATCTGTATTACCACTAAACTGCTCACCATGTAGGTTTTAGAAGAAAGGGATGAAGTAATAGTATTAGAAATTCAGAGCAGGAATTCCTCAGCTTGATTTGGTGGTATGCCTGAAGTGATCCAGGTACCTCTAGGAGTGTTGTGAGGTGACAAATGTTATAACATCCTGATCTAGCAGATCTTAAATAGATCAGTATGTTATTTTTATGTTTCATTGAAAACACTTCTTCATCTTTTATGTACCATACTAATGAGCCTGTATTCAGAGGAACAGCATAGAGCTGTGTAAACGGCTCCTTAGACTTTTCTGGGCCTGGTAGTCATTGAAACATTCAAGGGATCACAAAACACCTTTCATTAAAATGGAAAAGTACCTCTGTCACACCTGGAATCTGAAGTGGGTTGGGCCTGAGAACTGTGATCACTGTGCTGTACACTCTATGGTAGCACACTCCTCACCTTATTTCAGTCCATTATTTGCTTCCAGTTTTCCTGTTTAATTAGTCCTATGTTGCTTCAGTCTTCCTGACTTTTTTTCATTTTCTTCATACTCTCCATCTGTTTCTGTCTCTGAAAATTTCATTTTGGTCTTTAAGTTTAATTGATGTGTCCTCTAACATTTCATAGTTCATTAACATTTCTTATCAGATTTCTTATATTCGGTTTAACCATTTTGACATATCTAAAAAGTTTTAAACCTTTGATTCAGCCCTCAGAAAGCCATCTATTTTTTGTGTAAATATTCCCAAATGCTTATGATTCATATTTGTTCAATTAAGGCCAAAGTAGATACCCTGTATGATACCTACCCTTGATGTTACAGATTGTATTTCAAAACTTTTTTTTTTTTAAGATTTTATTTATTCACCCCGCCCGGGCTGCAGGCGGCACCAAACCACTGCGCACCAGGGCTTCCCCTGTATTTCAAAACTTAATAGTAATTGCTAACATTTAATGAGCCCCTAAATGCGCTGGGTACTTTCCTTAAATGTTTTTTGTATTATCTCATGAAATTCTTACTAAAACCCTAAGAGGTAAAAACAATTGTTATCCCCATGTTACAGAAAAGGAAAGTATCAACAACTATGGAGTTAAACCAGGCAGCTGGATCCCAGTCCCGTTCTTAGCCATTGTAGAGAGATAAAGAAATCAGATAAATAACTGGTCAGAAATACGTGTAAGTCTTTGAAGATTATCTTCCTATCAATGTCAAAATTCTTGGACCAGTTTTCAGCTGGTCATTATGCACATATTAGCCAGCTGAAGTGATCATTTAAAAATTACACCCGGGATCCCTGGGTGGCGCAGCAGTTTAGTGCCTGCCTTTGGCCCAGGGCGCGATCCTGGAGACCCGGGATGGAATCCCACGTCGGGCTCCCAGTGCATGGAGCCTGCTTCTCCCTCTGCCTGTGTCTCTGCCTCTCTCTCTCTCTCTCACTGTGAGTATCATAAATAAATAAAAATTAAAAAAAAATAAAAAATAAAAAAATAAAAATAAAAATTACACCCCACTGAATTTGAAAGAAAAGTATTTCACAGAGTCTACATATTTGGAACTATTTTTTAGACTGAGAGGGAAAATAAATGTCATGATGTTACACCTCCCCAAAGCTTTAGAATTTGGGGTTCTGAGACTCACATGCTGTGGCTTGGTTGGTGCCCAAGAGCCAACTGGTCCTGTATCCACAGGGGCACATACATTCCGTGACAGTCTGGTGACCACCGTTGACACATTTGGTTCTCTTCCCATCTGATGCACTATTGCCTGAGCTCATCCTATGTTCTTTATCTTCTAGTGACAAGAATGATGACAACTAACATTTACTTTAAACTTTGTGTTAGGTACTTGTGCTATTTGCTTTCTGGGCATTTTATCATAGGATTCTTACAACAACTCAGCAAGAGCCATTCTGTAATGCCCCCAACCCATAGTTAGGGAAGCTGAGCCTAGGGAAATTTACGTAACTTGCTTATAATGACACAGATGGGTGAGCGCAGAACTGGGTAATCCCTGTTCTCACCATATGTAATTTAAGGTGTATGGCAGTTGTTCACCAGAATTTTATTACACCATACTTTGTATAATATGTGCTAAGTACTCAGAGGAAGGAAAAAGTCTTTGCCCTGACAAACTTATAGTCAGACATGCAGACAAATAATTGAGAAAAAGAGATGAATGGTGTTAGAGAGGCACAATAGAAAGACCAACCAGGGATCCCTGGGTGGCTCAGCGGTTTAGTGCCTGCCTTTGGCCCAGGGCATGATCCTGGAGACCGGGGATCGAGTCCCACATCGGGCTCCCTGCATGGAGCCTGCTTCTCCCTCTGCCTGTGTCTCTGCCTCTCTCTCTCTCATGAATAAATAAATAAAATCTTAAAAAAAAAAAAAACAATTCCTTTGGAGAAACTGGGAACAGAGTCAATATATTTTATAATTGAACAGGAATTTGACCAGGATAATAAGAGAAAGGCATTCAAGACCAAGGAAGCTTCCTATGTAGAAGCCTCCTGTCCTTCACTGATTCATTCCACAAATATCTTTGAGTATATAACTTCAATACAGATACGAGGAACTGCCCTCCTGGACTTTATACTTCAAACATGTAATAGCCTTGAATGGAATTCATGAAAGTACATAATACATTTAGCACATGGCTGCATCCAGGGTTTACAGATGGAAAGCGTGGGAAGCTATTGTATTTCCTATAGGTGCTGTAACAAATTACCAAAAAATTGTAATCTTACAGTCCTGGGAATCACAAGTCCAAAATAAGTCATATGGGCTAAAATTAAGGTTTTTGCCGGGACTGTGTTCCTCCTGTAGGCTCTAGGGAGGAATCCATTTCTTGGTCTTTTCAGCATCCAGAGGAGATCTGTATACCTTGATTCATGGCCCCTTCCACCATCATCAGAGGATAACATCTTCAAATCTTTCCTACTCTGATGCTCCTGCCTTCCTAAAAGGACCCTGTGATTACATTAGACCCACTTGGATAATCCAGGATAATCTTCCCTTAATCACAGAGTGCTTGCAAAGTCCCTTTTACTATGGAAGGTAATATTTTCACAGGTTTCAAGGATTAGGACATGGATACCTTTGAGGGCCTATGATTTTGCTATAGAGGCAGATGGTGAAGAGCTTCATTTAACATACTAGGACCTGGGCTTTGTTTCATAGGAGCTGCAAGAGGATAGGGAAAAATATTTAGAGGCTTTTGCTTGTGAGAGCTGATGAGGGTCTGAAGCAAAGCAGTATCATTGGGAGAGGAAAAAAGTAATCAATTTGAGAGAAATGTAGTATGTAAGGCACTTGGCAGTTAACTGGATGTGTGGATGAAGGAAAGGGAGAATTCAAAGATGACCCAGAGGTTCTTACTTGGTCAGCTGGTTAGCAAATGTTCTTAATTTTCTGCTTAAAATGGTATTTTCTAAACAGCTCAGAGTCAGCATAAATATTCAGGGCAGTACAACATTAGCTGCATTTGACTTCTAACAAATCACCGGCATTAGGCTTCTACCTGAGGTTATTCAGATCTTCTGTTTTCATATTTTTATATCCTATTTTTCCCTATTTCCTTGATTTTACTAGGCTATTCTTTAATATGGTATACTCCTATCTTTATTAGATTGCATTTTAGTGTAGTATCTTAAACTGGCCTATGATTGGAGCTTTTAAAGGTATGTTAAGGCTTGACACACACATCTCTGTTTCTTCTATCTCTTGACATGTTTAAGAAAATAACTTAATCTAACAGTCCCACTTCTTGAGTATTTATCCAAAGGAAATAAAATGATTGTTTCAATGAGACCTCTGCACTCCCATGTGCATTGCAGCATTATTCACAGTAGCAAAGATAGGGAAATAAGTGTCTGTTGAAAGATGTGAGTGGATACAGAAAATGTGTTCCATATGTGTGCATGTGAATTTGACTCCAAAATTCCATGCCTAGGTATATCCAAGAGAAATGAAAATCTATAGCCACACAAACACTTATACATGAATATTCATAATAATTTTATCCATAATACTCCCGAAGTATAAACAATTCAAACATCCAGCAAAGGAATGGGTCAACAAATTGTAGTGTACTTCTATAATGGAATTTTCTGTCGCATTAAAATAAAACAGATAACTTATATACCCAGCAAGATTGAATCTTACAGACATTGTTAAGTAAAAGAAGTTATACCAAAAAAGCATATATAAAGTATGGTTCCATTCAGATGAAGTACAAAAACAGGCAAAACCAGTCTTTGGTGATAGGAAATAAATAGAAGTTGCTAAAGGGGTGGGGATTGATTGGAAGAGAACATGAAAGGATGTTAGGATGGAATGTTCTGGATTTGATGAGGGAGGGTCTTGGTTACATCGATGAACACTTGTCAAAACTCTTCAAATTGTATTCTTAAGGTGTATATATATACACCTTATAGTTTTATATATATAAAACTTCAAGAAATAAAATACTGTACTTAGATATCAGGCACGCAATGATGAGCAAAATAAATGAGGTCCCTACCTTCATGGATTTTGCAGTCGAATGAGTGAGAAAGATGTTAAAGAAGAAACTACTTGTGGGGTAGGCCTTACAATATAGTGGTATGGGAGCATAAAGCAAGGGAAGACACTCAGGAAAGGTTAGTGTCCCAAGGGAAATGACCTCTAAGCAGACTTTTAAAAGGATAAGGAAGAATGACTTGGGTGAAGCTGAAGAGGTAAAGTTGAGGAATTTCCTAAATTGTAAAGTGAAAGTTTCCCAAGGGACTGGAGCATGGAGAAGGATCAGGGGAGTGGCAGAAAAGGACTGGAGAGGCGGCCAGGAGCCAGACAATGAAAAGTCTTGTAGATTATATTAAGGGCTTTGATATTTACCCTGGGGTAATAAGAAGGTGGTGTTTGGTGTTACTTGGCATAATGACATTATTGGTGTCGCAGACCCTGCCAGGTTTTTCACTGTATTCATTTTCCCTTTCTTTAATATTAACAATTTTAGCTGGGCATTGCTGGCCAAAATAAAAGCTTTGTTTTCTTGCCTAACTTGCAGCTCTCTGTGGTCATGTGGCTAAGTTCTAGCCAAGGGGATGCAAATGGAAGCATTCTTTGAAAGTTCTGGGAGCCTTCTCTAGGAGAGAGCTAGAATATGCCCTCCTTCATTTCCTGTCCCTTCCTGCTTCCAGAAACTTGGCTGTAGCCTTCCTAGGGTTAGATCCTGAGACTTCACATAGAAGAGCTTATGTATCACTCCTCAGTTTCAAACCTCTAGACTTTTGAAGATGGGGGAGGGAAGACAGAAGAGAAAGTATCTTTTGGAATTTTGCTACTCTGAGGTAAACCTAGTCCTAACTAACACAGTTTGACACTTTTAAAAGATCATTCTGCCTTCATTGTGATTCCTAAACACAAAGTTTCATGTTCCTGTGATATTTTGCTTTCTCCTTTGTTTCCTTGTCCCTTAGAGATGAAGATGATGAAGCAATCCTTCCTTGACATAAATGACATTTGATAGGTTTTGCTTTCAATTTCTTAATTTTTTCAAGTGGTTGGTTTAAGGTATAGAAAAATGATAGACAGGATACACAATTATAAACTAAATTGCCAAGAACATGGGAACTGAATCTCAATAAATAGGTTCCCCCACTCCAGTTTGTATTGAGCAAAGTTGATTAGCATCTTAAATAGGGATGTTACATGACTCTCATATCTAAATAGTTGTAAAATGTTAACATATGATAATAATTTGCTACATCAACAGTATCAGACCCCTTATTTAAAAAATACTCAGCTCATAATGACTCACTGCATTTTACTCAATAAAGACTTTGTCTGCAAGAAGGAAACGTAGGGACTGTACATTGGTAGTATGCAAAGAAACCATCACTCCTCTGGCTTAATCTGAGTTCTCTAGGATGCTTCTGGAGAACAGAGCCATTTTTCCCCCTCCCATCCCCCATCCCAGTGTCCCACCAGGACCTCAGTCTCCTAATTACCCAGCAATCTGCATAGTCATTTTGAACAATTAAATCACATTACTTTCAGTGCATCAAACAAAAGGCAAAGCTAACATAAAAACATAAAACAAAAGCCATTACAACTGTACTTAGACTATCCTTAGAACAGAAGGATATCATGGAGCTAAAAATGTTTTAAATTAGTTTTTAATGTGAAAGTTAAAGGCATTATGAATCCATCATGTGAACAGGATTGTAATTTCCAGTCAATATAGAGAAAAAAAAAAAACATCCTGATAGGAAGGGTTTTAAAGCACCGGAACAGATTACTGAAGGAGATTTGTCAAGGTGGTTTCTCTAGAGATCTTTAAGGGGGAAGAAACTCATCTGTCTTAGTTGGTTTAGAGGAAACTTGCTAGCAGGCGAGAAGCTAAAATTTGCTGGCATTTGAAGGGCTCTTATATGAGAGTATTTTAAAAATTCTATGCAGAGGGAACATCTTCATGACCTTGGGGTGGGCAAAGACTTCAGAAACAAGTCACAAAAAGCACTAACCACAAGAAAAAACGATAAACTGGATGTCATTAAAATTAAGAACTCCTGAGCATCAAAGATACAGTAAAATGAAAAGGTAAGCAGCGGATTAGGTGAACATATTTGCAATACATAGTTCCAGCCAAGGGCTTGTATCCAGAGTTTATAAAGAAGTGCTATAAGGTAGTGAGAAAAGAGACAAAGACCCCAATTACAGATGGTCAAAAGATTTAAGCAGGCATTTCGCCGCAGAAAGGGATATAGAAATGGCAATAAACACATGAAACAGTTCAGCATCACTGCTAATCTAAGAAATGCAAATTAAAAACAAAATGAGATACCATGGCATCCTTACCAGAGTGTTTGCCAGTTGAAACTGCCAAGGCCAGGATTTGGCCAGGTTGTTGAGCAACTGGAAGGCTCACACATTTGTCACTAAGGTATAAATTGATACCATCTTTTCAGAAAACTATTAAACCGTTTGTTTTTATGTTTTTGGTAAAGTTAAACAAATACCCTGTGATTCTACAGATCCAGTTCTAGGTATTTTTTTTTTTTTTAGGTATTTTCTCAAGAAAAATGAAAGTGTGTCCAAACAAAGACTTGTACAAAAACGGCATAGCAGTTTTACTCAGAATAGCTATGAACTTTAAGTGCCCATCAATAGAAGAAAGTAGGGGAAATAGTAAGACCAAAGTTAGTATAGTCTCTACATGGTACTAAAGAGTGAACTATGGATACATGTAGCAGTAAAGAAAAATCCTAGCACTGAGCACAAGAAGCCAGGCACAAAAGGATGCAGATAGGGTCATCTCATTCATGTGCAATTTAAGAGAAGGCAAAATTAAGAGATGGAGGGAGGCACCCGAACAGTAGCTACCTTGTGGCTACTGGTTGGGACAAAGGAATTGTGTGGCAGATAGGCAAGGAATGGGAGTGGAAACCTTCTGTAGTAATGGAAATTTCCAGGGTCTTGACCTAGATTGTGATTGCATGGTATATACATATGTAAAAAAAAAAAGTCATTGCATTGTACACTTAAGACACTAGTTTACTGTTTATGTACTTCAATAAAAAAGTAAAAATAGTAATAAAATAGATTCTCTGTTGTGGTTCTGTCTGAATCCCTTTGGAGTGTTGTCCAGTATTTCCATTGGATGTATTATGTAAAGCACCTGTCTTCAATCACTTTAGTCCATATACACTGTCATTTTTTTAAAAAAGTAATTGTGGGGGGCACCTGGGTGCCACAGTCAGTGTCTGGCTCTCAGTTTTGGCTCAGGTCCTGAGATCAAGTCCTGCATTGTGCACAGTGTTAAAGTCTACTAGGATTCTCTCTCTCTCTCTCTCTCTCTCTCTGCCCCTCACCACCCCACACTTGCACACTCTTGTGTGCACACACCCTCTCTCTGTCTCTCAATAAATCTTTAAAAAAGTAATCGAAGAAAAAAGTAATTGTGGAATGAAGGATTCGAGCATGTACACAATCCATGTGTTGTCAAGGCTGTATTTCTTTCTGGAAACTCTAGGAAATAATCTGTTTCCTAGTCTTTTCTAGCTTTCAGAAGTCACCGGCATTCCTTGGCTGACACCCCTTCCTTCCTTTTCAAAGCCAACAGCAGGAGTTGAATCCTCATGTCACATCTCCCTGACTTCCTCTCCTGCCACCCTCTTCCACTTTTAAGATGATAATTTAGGATAATTTCTTTATCTCAGAGTCCTTAACCTTAAGCCAGCAAAGTTCCTATTGGTATGTAAAGTAACATAATCATTGGTTCCAGGGTTTAAAAGTGGACATCCTTGTGGGTCATCATTCTGCCTACCACAACTACCTTCACTAAATTATCAATTTCCCTTTTGTGTCATCTGCTTCCTGCCAGGACACCAGCTGACAAAGCATTGTTTAATCCTATTAGATAGAGACTCTGTGATGTAGATATTGTTTCCACAGATGAGAAAATTAAAGATGGAAAGTAGCTAGCTGTGTTCATATTTACCATACCAGTATTAGGTAATTTTAAAGATACTAATGAGTTTTAAAAATCAGAAAATCCAAAGTTATTTATGCCTGCTAGCTCAAGGCATCCAGTGAGGCAACTTAGGTTTTTCTTCCTCCTTTCTCCATCCCCAATCCCACCTCTGCCATTTGCAGAAGAAAAGTGTGTTTAATAAGTTATTGCAGCTTTGGTGTGAATTGGTTTAATGTGTTAGCTCTCAACAGAATTGATGTCAAAGAGGAGATCCCCAGGGCAACGAGGTATTTGCAAACCAAGCCATCTGGTCTGTTTCCTTAATGTTAGTAGGTATCTTGGGCCCAGGGGTCTTTTAGTAGGGAGCTACTCCATCTTCTTACTGCTGATCCTATGTGCTAGGTTAACCAATGTAATATAGGAATCATGCTGGTGAAAGAGCACATAGCAAAGGAACAGTACAAGTGAACAGCCACAGCTGGGGTCTACAGATCATGATGGTACATTTGTAAACAAACCAAGAGCAGATTCCAAGCAGGGAGGCCAAGGCCACCAAAAACATTATTGAGTAGATCCATTAGCATGAAATTCCTGCAGGACTAGGGGGCATTGGCTGGAATATTTGCTCTCCATTGTCCCAATACCCAGAGTAAATATTCTATAGATCTTCCTTAAATGAAAGACTCTAAGAGAAGAGAAAGAAGTGATGCTTCAGGGTTTGTGACCACTCTTTCAAAGACAAAGCCTGTTTTTCTCTGATCATCTTTTCCCCTCTGAGAGTAGAACACTTAAAGGTCAACAAGTATATTGACAGCCAGAGGGAAGCAAGGCTCCTCAGGAGATATAGCTGTTGATTTTGCCAGGGAATTTTAACTAATGTGTTATGCTGTGTTGTAAGGGTACAGTGATATTTGAACCATAAAGCTATATGAATAATACATATTAATTTACTGGTAATAGAATATCTGAGATCAATTAGGAAGGACACTTGGCCAACACATTTAAACCCATTCTTTGGATATCCACATGACCACTTCGTCCACGTGACTTACTTCACTGGGGTCTCTGTTCATGTGTTCCCTTCTCAGATACGGTTCTTTCAACCCTACTCCCACCTTATCCTACTCACTTTTTCCTCCTGGCACTCATCATAGTATGACATCATATGATAACTTTTTATTGTCTGTTTATCCCCACCAGAATGAACTTCCATGCAGATAGACTATCTGTTTAGTTTCCTTTTCCAGTGCTGAAACAATACTTGATACAGAGTTGGTGTTCAGTGAATATTTGCCAAATGCATGAATCTAATTTGACTCTATCTGGTGACATTCCTCTGGCCCATCTCTCTGAGCATGTTTTCTCACTTATGAAATGGGAGGTAAAAATTACAATATAGAATTATTTTTTAAAAAATATGTGAGAGATCTTGGCACAGCATCTGGCCCTTAGAAGGTCCTCAAAAATGTGAGCTGCTTAAATGTCCATTTTTAATTGTGTATGTTCTTCAGGGGTATAAGTGATTTTTGTTATATAGAGATATTAAGAAACTTGTTCATATTAATGGTCTAGATATGAGCTGTAGTCATCAAATTTTATCATTGAGACAGAAAATCAAAGTTGGCCACTGACCATTAAATAAAACATCATAATGAAATTCACTAGATGGCAATCTTTGTCTGGTATGACAAGAGTTGAGTGATTGACAGAAGTTCTTATTTGTTAAAGCAAATTGTAAATGACCACATTAGATGACACAAGCAGAGCAGTGAATGTAGAAAGTGATTTAAGATTAAGACTAGTTCTTATAATGTCAGTCTTTTTCAATCTACAAATCTAAGTGGTATGTTTCTCCATAAAAAGTACAAGTTAATGCAAAATAGTGTCTCCTTAAAATGTCAAGTGCAGTGAATTACTAAGATGTGGCTGATGGTTTGTGTTTTAACCTCAAACACTCCCAGTTATTGTCTTGATTGTTACAAATAGCAGGTATGCTTTCTGACATGATTATTACTTTATTAAATAATTTTGTTTAATGACCTTATACCTCTTCCATGTCTCTGTAATAATTTATTCATGAGACTCATCATATTCTGCATAAAACTAGCATGATTATATTTGCACCTGAAATTTTTTTAGATTGAGATGGATGGCAAAGATCAGATACTTTAAAAAATACTTTACTGTACTGCCCTCTAATAGCCAATTTTATTGAATGTGAAATGTATTTACTTTTTCTTCATTGTGGCTTTCTTGGGAATAATATTCAAAAAGCCAATGAAAACCCTGTGTACCGCAGAGCAGGCTTTCAGGTGGGTGCTCCTTATACCCCTTCCAAAAGAGGTTTGTTTTTTTGTTTTTTGTTTTTTGTTTTAGCAAAAGTATCAGAATGTCTTTATTATATGGTGATCTCTGGATGTCCTTAGTTATTGATCCTTGGACAGCTTTAAAGCAAGTAATAAAACATACCTGTTTTACCTATCTTTCATTTGGTAACCATTCAGTAAAAGTTGGAGCTACAGTGTTACAAAGTGGGATGAGCTGTGGCAAGTTAAAATGATCTTTGCTTCAAAAAGTCTCCATTAGTCTAGAAAGAAGACTGAAACAGTGCTTGTTTTTGGATGGTGGGTATCCTCTTGTATCAAGGGCCTGACTTGCTGCATTAAATGTTCATTTCGTGTCTTTGAAGCTGTGGGATCCTGTACCTATTGAATTAAGATATTGTACTCATGACCAATTGTAGGGAATACAAATAATGGTCATTTAACAAATTTCATTGGACATCCTTTGAGAAGCAAGACTGCCTCGACCCCCTGCTTTTTCAGTAATTAGCTATGTGATCTTGCCTCTTTTGTAAAATGGATATAATAACTGTAATCTACCTCATGGGGTTGTTGGGGGAATTAAATGAGTTAATATATGTAAGGCTTTTGGAACGTTGCCTGGTTCCAAGTAAGCACATCTATTGCCTTTCAAGGCACACTGCAGATCCTGTGTTCTGTTTGGAGCCTTCTTGTGTCTCTTCTCTTTCTGGCTGCCTATGTGACTTAATGTCTGAGCCATATATTTTGGAGCTTTGTTATATTTATTTATTTTTAAAGATTTTATTTATTCATGAGAGACACAGAGGGAGGGGGGCAGAGGAAGAAGCAGGCTCCCCATGGGGAACCTGATGTGGGACTCGATTCCAGGACCCCAGGATCACACCCTGAGCCGAAGACAGACTGATCCACCTAGGTGTCCCTGGAGGTTTGTTATATTTAATGTAACCCTTTCTTGACCTTTATTTTTCTCCCATTTGTCAATCTTGCTCACACATTTATAAGATTATTAAAGGCAGGGATAATAATCAAACATATCTAAATCCCTCCTATGGCCCTTAGCCAGCTTTCTGCTTTGGCTTCAGATCTTTGTTGTTTGTTTGTTTAAAAAAAAAAACTAAACTAAATAACCCTTCTGTGCAAAGTCTTTTGGGGTCTTATTTTTCCCATCCCTAGGGAGAATTAGTGAAGCTTGGTTTGGTGTATTTATTTATTTATTTATTTAAGCATTTCTTTATCTGCTAAAACCTATTTCTTTCTTTTTCTCCTTTCCTTCCAGCCAAGCCAGCCTAGCCAGCCATTCAACACTCATATTTTTAACCTTTTGCCATGAGCCAAAAACAGTGCTAGGTGTTAAGTATACAAATGGCCAACCTAAAGATAGCCCATGTTTTCATGAAGCTTATAGTGTATTGTAAACAAATAGTTGAATACTTAATTACAAATTATTTTAAAGGCCAGAAAAACTAGAGAAACATAATGTTATGAACGAATAACAATAGGGACCTACTTTAAATTGTGTTGGTGAGGCTGCTCTGAGGAAGTGATGTTTAAACTGAGATGAAAGTTGAGAAGAAACTATTGCTAAGATTAATGGAGAGAGGGCAGCCCCGGTGGCTCAGCACCGCCTTCAGCCCAGGGCCTGATCCTGGAGACTCAGGATTGAGTCTCATATCAGGCCCTCTGCATGGAGCCTGCTTCTCCCTCTGCCTGTTTCTGCCATTCTGTGTGTGTGTGTGTGTGTGTGTGTGTGTGTGTGTGTGTCTCATGAATAAATAAAATCTTAAAAAAAAAAGATTAATGGAGAGAAAGGTGAGAAAAGTCATGACAGAGGGAACTGTATGTAGGGAGACAAAGACGCCTCCCTGGAACCGAAGAGAGCCAGTGTCACTGAAGCTCTGTGCCTGGAGGCAAGCCCCAAGGCTGACACCTCAGTAGCAGATGGTGGCAATCCCACCTGGGGGTATAGATCTGGCATGTCATGGAAGTCAAGGGAGGGCTAAAGGGTTACGCTTTCTGATTTCCATTAAAAAATTTTTTCTGATTGCTACTGTGAAATATTGCTTTGGAGGGGGTTCATGGCAATGTGAGGGGACCTAGAGGCTACTGTAAAAGTCCCTATCTCTGTTACCATGTTTAATACCATAGGATTATTTTAAAGATTGCTTTACTTGATTATTCATGTTTGCATCACTGGGTAACGTACTGCCGTGACATACAGTAAGATATGTCAGAAAGCATTGTGAGGGGAATGAATGCCTGACCTAAAGGCCTTTGGTAGCGCAGGCCAGGAAGATTTTTTCTCTTGTTTGATTGTCTTCAAAAGGCTCACAATACTTTGGTAATCCACCACTGCTTCCTACTTAGAACACATGAGTACATGCTGCCTAACTCCACAGATACCAGTAAGCAAGTATAGCATCCCCTCCTACTGAAGTGCACCTGGGAGAGAAAGTCACTTGCTTCTCCTTGCCAGAAAATTGGAATTATTCGTGTTCTTTAAGGACCTTCCCTGTTAAATAGGACTCTGGTCCTATTGGGTTTATACTTCTCTCACCCTCTCTCATTTATACTATTTCAGAATGTAATTTGTAGAACTTCAGAATGAGAGGTGCTGTGATAGTGTTGGAATGAAACAGTGAACACAAGTGACAAAAATACCTGCCCTTACAGCACTCTATTTTCTAAGAGCAACTGTATAAGAAGATGATGAGTATTCAGACGGGGTGAGAGTATTAAGGGAAGAAATCCTTTGGTTGGGGTCAGAGTCACAGAAGGCATCATTGAGAAGGCACCGTTTGAGCAAATAAATACATGAAGAGTGAGTAGAAGAGCATTCTAGATGAGGAGAGAAATTAGTGCAAAGGCCCTGTGATAATAGTGTTCCTGGCAAGTCAGAAGAAGGGCAGGGAAAGGAGTTAGCTAAGGTCATTGGTAGATGTGATGCAGTGGAGAGACACGTGGGAAAAGGCCTGTGGTCCACCAGAAGGACTTGGATTTACTTGGAGGGAAACAGAGAGCCAGGGCACAGAATCGACTCAAGGAATTACAAGTGTATTGACTGTTAACTGCTCATTAAGTGACAGAGAGAAAACAATCTACCACATCCATTTGTCTCAAAATTGGTGTCCCAGGTGTAGCATAGGAATTTGCTGACACTGGTCTTGAGTAACTATGACATATTGTCATTGCGCGGGTAGCTTGATATCAAATAATGGAGTGTCAGCTCTTCTGTAATGAGGTCCTGGAGCTCCTACTCCCTGTTAGAGAGAGGCAGGCAGGATCCTGAGGAGCAGGTCTATGCAGCAGAGACCCATGATGACAGGAAGCACCGCAGGCAGCTGGCCATTAGGAAGAGACTCTCACATAACTGAAGTGTGGAGAGGCAGCCAGGGTGGTGGTTCACAGCTGGGATCCTTGGGCCAGGCTGCCCGGCTTTGGAATCCAATTCTGCCCCTTGCAAGCTTTGTGATACTAGGTAAGTTAACTTCTTTGTGACTCGGTTGCCACAACCATGAAATGGCAATAATTATGGAACCTCTTAGAGTTACCATGAGGACTAGTTACTACATGTAAGGTGCATTGTTGATGTTTTAAATAAAATCCACAGGGGGCACCTGGGTGGCTCAGTGGTTGAGCATCTGCCTTTGGCTCAGAGCATGATCCCCGGGTTCTGCCCAGGGATCGAGGTCCGCATCGGGCTTCCCGTGGGGAGACTGCTTCTCCCCCTCCCTATGCCTCTGCCTCTCTCTTTGTGTCTCTCATGAATAAATAAATAAAATCTTTAAAAAAAAATAAAAATAAATAAAATCCGCACATCCTCCTGCCCTCTTGGGGCAATGTGGGGGTGAGCTCAAGGAAATGAGACTGCTCTCTGCAAAGCCTTGTTGCCTCTTCCCTGGCTTCTTGTGTGTTCCTCTCTGTCTCTGCAGGTTGATAGCTCTGCAGTTAAGCCTGATTGTTCAGGGCTGTCTTCCAGTCCTGATTGAAAGTGGAACAGCAGGTTTCCTTTAAGGCGAACACCCTGTTAGAAGAAAATATGTCGGCCAAGTCATCATGCTAATTATCTGGGGCTCAAAGGAATTAATTTTCTGGTAGTTGTTGAGCTTGCTGCCTTTATAAAAAAATAATTTATTAAAATAATGTGATATAAGAGGATTTATATGTAAGTAATTGGATAGTGCCTAGAATAAGAATGAAGGCATATTGAGAACTAGAGGTACAGGGTCAGTGGGCAATATTATTGAATATATATATATTAATTCTTCATAGGTTCTTAGGTTTTTGAGGGATTGGTACTATGTGATGGATTCCACGCTGATGAGAGTGGCTCTTCTTTACTCTAGAATCAAATAATTATTGAGAGAGATGTGATCAAGTACTGAGTATTCCAGGTACTATTTAAAAACTATCTCCATCACCCCTCATTTGGTGAGATAAACAGTATCATCTCTAACAATTGGAGGAAACAAAGCTAAGTGGCTCATAGCTACAAACGGCAGAGCCACTTTTCAGAACTTTGTTTCCCAAGACCCCATTCTTTCTTCTGTCCTCTCCTTCCTTGGCAGGTCATTATGGGCATTGAGAGCAAAGGGCTTGATCTCTTCTATCCTAGTAGGTAACATTAATGTTTCCCATAAGAATGTTGGATCCTACAGCCACTACTGTAGAATTGGCCTGGGAATAAGTCCCTGGGTGTATCCTATTATCAATGTTCATTGGAACTTAAAGACTTTAAACTGATACTCAAACCAAAGGATCATCTTAGGCATTCCTATGAAGGTCTTAGCCATTCATGTAAAGGTGAAAGATGAGAAAAATGACAAAGACACTAGCTCAGAATAGAAAAGTGGAAAAAGTAAATAATTTGAGTTAAACATCTCTGGGTTATGTTACTACAAAGGATCTTTTATCAGCTACTGATTTTGCATGGCTGTGTCTCAGAGGACGAGTAGGTCCTATTGAGGATTTGAGGATTTTGAAGGATTGCTATTTGAGGATTGTGAAGCAGCCATCATGAATTGGGCATCAGACAAACTACAGAATCGGGATGTGCTCTGCCCTGCGCTCATCCAGGTCAGGGGAAAGGTGTGCTGAAGTGTATAGGTACAGAAAGTAATGGGAACCAGGTGATAACAGGTTCTCTAGGTGGCTTGCATTTGTATTAGTGCCAGCAGTTGGGAAGAAGCTTGGGACGTTGCTCAGAGCTGGCAGAGAGCCACTTGAGCTAGAGGAACAAATGCCATTTCTGAGCACTAAGGTTTCCTGGCAGCAACCTTTGATATTTGATGCTGCCAGAGTGGGAATGAGGACACAAAATAATTTTAGTATTTATTTTTAGTAATTTTAAGAACTTGCCTAGTATTGTCTTGTTCCTAGAGCCACCTGTTCAGATTTGTTGAATGGGGATAGAAGTAATGTCAAGGCTTTTTGGTTTCCTTCCCTATCACTTGGAAGCCTCTCCATGTGATTTCCATCCATTCCCTGTGTACTTGTGTGTTGGTAATATCAGCCATGTAGTGGGCTGAACTGTAGTTTGGAAGCTTTGGAATTGTTGGAGGGCCTGGCAGAATAAAAGGTGTCTCACCTTTCTGGGCTAGAGTCTACTTAGATTCTTTATCACCATAAAATGAAAATTTCGGGATCCCTGGGTGGCGCAGCGGTTTAGCGCCTGCCTTTGGCCCAGGGCGCGATCCTGGAGACCCGGGATCGAATCCCACATCGGGCTTCCGGTGCGTGGAGCCTGCTTCTCCCTCTGCCTGTGTCTCTGCCTCTCTCTCTCTCTGTGTGTGACTATCATAAATAAATAAAATTAAAAATAAATAAATAAATAAATAAAATAAATAAAATGAAAATTTCAAGCACCAAGGGACAAGAAAACATCCAAAACATTCATTCTTTCTCTTTAATTCCCCGAAAAAGCAGAGTACCCCACAAAACCCAGAAGTTACCCACACTGTTTCTGGACTCCGCATCAAAGTGAGAGTCTTACTTTATCTGCATGGTCCAGGGCATGAGAATGAGGTCAGTTCACCCAAGCTTTGGGGAGGATGGCAGAGGGCACACCTGCAACATGCAGCTGGGACAGTGCCATTGCCAGTTGAGTGGTCATTCCAGTGTGGGGAGGTGTTCTTAGTCTGCTTTTCACTCTCAGCTCAGGAAATGTGGACTGCTGATGACAAGTCAGTTTTCTTGATGATTTGGGAACAGTTGTAATGGTGACACAGACTTTGCCTACCATTTGCAATACCAAGTGGTGAATGTTTTATACCTGAATTATTTCCAGAGAGGGGAAGGATTTTTCACAGGAAGCTTTTAAATATTATACTGTCTCTGCCCACTTTGTTGCAGATTCAGTTAATCTTCTGGGAAGGAGCTGCAAGGAAAGGAAACTCCAAGCAGTGCCTTGCTGGAGAACATTGAGTAACTTGAGTAACTTGTTAATCCGTCAACCCCATCTACTTCTTATGAGAAGGGGAGAAAGGGGAAACCACATGGTGATGTTAGTGAACTTCAGAAATTGGGATTTTCCCAAAAGTCTTCTATAACCAGACTAACCTGTGTCTACCTCTTTTTGCTTTCCTGATATCCAGTTGGACAACTAGTAAGCCCGTTAACATTCATTAATTAATCCAACAAAAGTTAATTTAGTGCCCCTGAGAGGTAGTAGAACTTGGAGGTTAAGAATACAGAACAAAGCTAGACTGCCTGGGTCTCAGACCTGGCTCTGCAACTAGCTACTTACATGGTCTGGTCAATTAATCATTCTGTGCCTCAGTTTCCACATCTATAAGATGGAGGTGAAGTTAGCATCTGTATCATTGGGTTAATGGGAGGAGTAAATATATCAAAAGCACACTAAGAACAATGTTTGGCACTGTAATAAACACTACTCAGGAGTTTGTTGGATGATGGTGATGATGACGATGATGGTATTGTTGCTGTGAGGCTGAGAATAAAAACTTCTATTATCAAGTGCCAGTGATCATGGGTTGGGGTACAGCCAAGTCAGTCAACAGTTTCACAAATTGGTGCTGTGTTTGTATAGAAGCATGCCGTAGTGTAAGAGCATGGAGGAGACTTGGTATGAGGTAATGGAATGAATCCCAGAGGGTTTGATGTGCCAGCCACATCCTAGGCAATAAGCAGTAGTTACAAAGGGGGAGAGCAGTGCCTTCCAGTAGGAGAGCAACATGTGTGCAGATAAGATTGAGAACCCCAGCTAGATTGGTATGCTTAGTGAGCACCTAGGGTGCAGATATAGGAGGGGTAAGAGATTGAATTGGAGAGAGAAATAGCCAGATCACAAAGGGTTTCCTAGTTATTGGGTTTCATCTAGAAGGTCTGAAGCACAGGAATGACAAAGCCAACAAATTAAGGAGTTGAAAACAAGTAAAAACATCAGTAACTCTTAAAGCATTTTGAGCTGCTTCACTATAAAATCGGGGACTGAGGGACTGCTGGGTGTTCAGTACAGAATGAGTAGACTGAATGTTCTTTCTGGATTCTCTATCAATAAGGCAGGAAACAGATGGCATACTCATGTAGGAAAATAACATACGAAAATAAATGTAAAGGAAGAGGCTAGAGGTGTGGGTGGAGTTTAGGAAACCAACAGGGCCTAGTGCGGGGCAGCAATAGATGGGGGCCTGAGAGACATGAGGCAACAGTATGACAGAGCCTAGTTCAGAGCTGAAGCCCTGGATGAGGGGCTGCTGATAGAGGGCAGAGAGGAGGGAAGAGTCATTGCCAGGACTTCTGGAAGCAGATGGGGAGCAAGATACCATTTCCCACACACTCATCTCTTACTGGTACACCCTCATCACTCACCCCCACTAGAAGCAAATGAGTGATGTGTAGAGGTCAGGAAAATGGGAAATGACCAGCGCTCCTCTCAGGACAGACAATTTGAAAATATAGTAAGTCTCCCCCTACCCCTGTGAAAATCCACTGTAAGACAATAGCTGTGGATACATAAGATTGGAATTCATGAAATTTTTCAAACCACCTTCCTATTCTGAGTCAGAAAGTTATACAAGGCTTTAACTATAATCAGCTCCTTTCTTCTAGTAGAGCATCATAACGGGAAACCACAGAATAAGTACAATAATTTCACCTCTGCTCTATTTCTTGAAACTCATCTGTGTGACAGCTCTTGAGACTTATTATCAGTCCTTATAACAATCTGGAAGATACTTGGTATTATTCATACTTTACAGATAAGGAAATTGAGGCAGTGGTTTTCCAATGACACTATAGCCATAAGTAATTAATTTGGGATTCAAACTCAATTTGGTTTTTTCCGTTTATGCCCTACTGTCTTCAGGCAATAGGAGTCCTTTACATAGGTCCAGCACCCTTCTTTGGGACTGGGTACCTGGGTCTCTGTTATCCTCACCACCAACAACAAAACAGAAGCAACAGATATAGAGACTCAGGGGCGAGGTTGATGAACACTAAACCTGAGCATCTTGAGGAAGAGTTATTTTTGTCTGTTTCAGTGTTGGTTTTATAACAAGATTTTTATGAGATTCCTTCTTGCAAATTCTTTCAGTAGTGACATATTGGTTATAATTTGATGCCATGAAGCATTTCAGTAGAATTACTGGTTTAGCCATGACTTTAATACTATTTTGATGCAACTAAAATTTGTGCAGCATAGTATAAGAATAAATTGCGTCATGTTCAGGACTGTCCTTCTGCTCTCATCCAAAATGGTGGTGGCTAAAAATCCTTACAACTGCAGACTAGGTAATTGAATAATTTGTATACCAAATTAAGGTCCAAATGATGCTTTTAATAGCATAATTACTCATAATATGGAAAAGGTCAGCATTCACTAGTAATTATCTATTCTCTATAATTTTTAAAACATGAAAAAAATGCTGTGGCCAGCACATCCAAAGGGGAAAAGGCACTGTAAAACATCCCTGGTATGAGAGAACCATGCTTTATTAAATTAGTAATTTCATTTGAGAGACACAATGTATAATTGATCAGCTAATTCGCCCAAAGCCTTTCATTTAAATACTGTATTTCAGATTCTTAAATGCACATTTTCAGAGTCTGGCATCATCATGTGACATAGTTTCTTTAGCATCTTTCTTTTCCTGTTGTAGTGGTATGTAAAATAAATGCACATCTTAAAATCAATGGCACCTTAAATCCAATGAAATGGGGATTCAGACCTTTTTATTTTTATGTTTTCTCAATGAGATATCCCTGAAAGACCAAAGAACCTTTGGAAGGAGCTAATGCCAAAGACTAAATTCACATATTCTAATAGAGTCGTTTCTCTGATTTATATCATGTGCCTTATCTGTGTGAGACATTGCGTTAGTACTTTATAGTAGTAATAATCACGATGATAAATAGTATCTTCTGCCTTTGGATGGTGCTTTATAGTTTTAAAGGGGCTGTTGCATGCATCATCTTCTTTATTCTCAGAGTTATCTTAGAAGATAGACATCATTTCTACTTTCAGGCTAAAGAATCAGCAACAAACCAAAGGTTGGGTGATTCCATTAAGATTATCTAGGTCGCTTTCGACAGAGCCAGAACATGGGTCTCTCTACTCCCAAGTTCATCCCTTAGAGCAGGGGCTTCTGAAGCAGATAGACCTATGTCTAGCTGTTGCCCTGTACTCCAACATGTTGATAACCTGTTTTTTTCCTTCTTATATTTCAACATCTAGGCAACCTTTTTTCTCGTCTTAACTTTTTAATTATATAAGCAACTCATAAATATAAACTCACTATTTAAAAAAAAAATAAAATATGGAGTAAAAAGTGATATATCCCAAACCACAGTCCCTTTTCCTAGTATATACTGTATATCTGTAAATAGCTTTTTAGAATAATTGGAGTTATACTACATTTAGTGTTTTGTGATTTGCTTTTCTTACTTCTGGTATATCTTAGAGATTTATTCATTCAACAAATATTTACTGTTCTCTACACTAAGAAACCCTCATGTCAGTATACGTAGTTGTATCTCTTTCTTTGAGAAAAAATATCCCATTCTATTCCATTCTATGTACTCACCATAATTTCTGAAATCATTTCCTTGTCACCAGACAATTTGACTTGTTTCCAATGCAATTTCAGTGACAATGCTAGAATAAAAATATAAAAATCCTAACACAGGGATCCCTGGGTGGCTCAGCGGTTTAGCCCCTGCTTTTGTCCCAGGGCGTGATCCTGGAGTCCCTGGATCGAGTCCCACGTCGGGCTCCCTTCATGGAGCCTGCTTCTCCCTCTGCCTGTGTCTCTGCCTCTCTCTCTCTCTTTCTCTCTTTCTATGTCTCTCATGAATAAATAAAATCTTAAAAAAAAAAATCCTAGCACATAGCAGTTTGTGAAGTGTGTACACTGTGGGCTAATTCTGTACATGGAGGGCTAAATGATGAGGATACTTAGATTTTAGTTGATTTTGCCTAACTGTCCACAAGGAAGCTGAAACAGTAATGTGTCAGAGTAAGCAAAGTCAGTCCCCATGAACTTCTCTATTTTTTTTTCATTTATAAAAGAGGAAATAGCAAACCTAATAGTGTTTTATTCCATAGGATTTCCAATAGGAGTTGGAGCAAAGTAATGATGGCCATCCTGCAGGATTTCACCCTCTTTCATGGATAAGACAAATCCATAAAAAAGTACACAACAAGACAGTACATTCCAAGACGATCTGGATGACACAGGCAGTTTTAAAGGTCAGAGGAAGACAAGAGGACTTCTGGCTACCATAGGGTAGAAGGACAGAAGAGTGAGTTGTGGCCTGCTTGCTGGGTGGGTAGAAATGCACCAGGCTGCAGCATTCTAGTTAAAAAGAATAGTGTGGACAGAGGCAGAGAGAGAGGACAGGAGTGTTGGCCGGTGATTCATGACGTCCCCAGAATCCTATATGGCAGGATGGAGCCATACATAGCCTCTCACCAGATTGAAATTTCTGCATTGCATCTCATTGGTCATGCAGTAAGGTAGGCCACTTTGCTTTGTGTCCCCAGGTTGGCCATTGCATTTTGTACTCCACTGCTCTGCACAGTTACCAGAATCATACACCCATGAGTAGGCCATCAAAAGTCCTGCGTATTCCTCTGGTAGGGAATATTGTTCATAAAAATTCTAGTGATAGAGGTGGAACTGGAGAAGAAAATCTTGTTTATTGCCATTATGAAGCTACATTTTGGTTCAGCGTAG